>NW_026047601.1:0-5000 GCF_023864345.2 Schistocerca serialis cubense
GCGCACCACAAAACACAGCGCCATCTGTAGGTCTCCCGCGGCATGACGTCCTGCAACGACGATACCGCCATCTATGAGACGCCAAGCCGACTAAGACAGCGATGGGCCCACAGTGCCCATCTTTCGACCCCACCCACAAAGCCTGCGTCCTCTGTCGACCACAGCACCCCAACGCCAGCGCCTCTGCCGCACGAAATCGTCGACCGGCAATCACTCCACCGGCGCCCCACCCTAACCGCCCAACTCGCAACTCCAGCGGATGAACGGCGGACTTTTCCCGCAGTCGCAATGTGCAATCCACCCCTATAACTTGCGTTTCATGAAGAGTTATGTCCAATATGCGACATTCCCGCTGTCCCTATACATGAGCTGCGAGCTGTACCAGTTACGAGCTAGAGACGCGATCGCGTTGCTCTCTGTACGAATGCCGATGCTGAGCGGTCAGCTAGGAGGCGCTCCATCCATGTCGGTACCGGTGGGCGTTGCACTCGCAGTCGCAAAAACGTACGGCAAGTATATTACTCGGAAGAGTTTATGACAGTCCAAGCCCCCCTGCGTGGGGAGCGTCTTTCTAGGCCATGACCCACCGGAAGGGCGCAGCGTCCCCCACCCCAGACATGTGACGTCACACTATCGGTATTGACGACTCGACTCATTGCTTATAATCATTTGCCATACACCGGTGGAAGCTGCCGAGACGAGTAGCTACATAGCGCGCTCGCCGTGTCACTAATGTACAGAGATACAACAGTTTCGACTGGAACCGGATTAAACGTATACACGGCGCTGATTAGTAATACATAGACCCATCAGAATACAGATAATATATACAACTGTCCGTATACATGCTGAAAGACTCTGCTCACAATCACAACCACACGGCAGCCACACACTCTTATCACGCACTACTCTCCGCCTGTAACACGCACACAGACAATATGTAAGCACCAGCATGGAACAACACCCAGTGCATCCTCTCCGCCACATGAGACAATCCACACTGTCATAACCAGACTGGGAGGTCCACTCAGAAAACGGAATATCCCACCCCCCCCGACAACCACCATTGCTCAGCTAAGCCACCAACACCCACACATGTCCTACACAGGGGTGCACCCAACATCACAATACTGCCTCCTCTCACAGCACACAAACAATGGCAGGAATGAAAGACACAGGTCTGCCACAAGCATGGAATCGGAGCGCCGCCTGTCATGAGCCAAAGGTGCATCCTGACGTGGCAAATCAGATGATGCCGCAGGCATCCACTTACTATAATCACAATCAACAAACCGACCGGCCGCCCCCCCCCCCCCCCATTACACCTTTCCATACAACAATGTGTACCTTAACCTAAACTATACTGTACCTTAACCTAAACTATACTGTACCTTAACCTAAACTATACTGTACCTTAACCTAAACTATACTGTACCTTAACCTAAACTATACTGTACCTTAACCTAAACTATACTGTACCTTAACCTAAACTATACTGTACCTTAACCTAACCTATACGGTACCTCAACCTAACCTATATTGTGCCTCAACCTAACCTATGTTGCGCCTTAACCTAACCTATGTTGCGCCTTAACCTAACCTATGTTGCGCCTTAACCTAACCTATGTTGCGCCTTAACCTAACCTATGTTGCGCCTTAACCTAACCTATGTTGCGCCTTAACCTAACCTATGTTGCGCCTTAACCTAACCTATGTTGCGCCTTAACCTAACCTATGTTGCGCCTTAACCTAACCTATGTTGCGCCTTAACCTAACCTATGTTGCGCCTTAACCTAACCTATGTTGCGCCTTAACCTAACCTATGTTGCGCCTTAACCTAACCTATGTTGCGCCTTAACCTAACCTATGTTGCGCCTTAACCTAACCTATGTTGCGCCTTAACCTAACCTATGTTGCGCCTTAACCTAACCTATGTTGCGCCTTAACCTAACCTATGTTGCGCCTTAACCTAACCTATGTTGCGCCTTAACCTAACCTATGTTGCGCCTTAACCTAACCTATGTTGCGCCTTAACCTAACCTATGTTGCGCCTTAACCTAACCTATGTTGCGCCTTAACCTAACCTATGTTGCGCCTTAACCCAACCTATGTTGCGCCTTAACCCAACCTATGTTGCGCCTTAACCCAACCTATGTTGCGCCTTAACCCAACCTATGTTGCGCCTTAACCCAACCTATGTTGCGCCTTAACCCAACCTATGTTGCGCCTTAACCCAACCTATGTTGCGCCTTAACCCAACCTATGTTGGGCCTTAACCCAACCTATGTTGCGCCTTAACCCAACCTATGTTGCGCCTTAACCCAACCTATGTTGCGCCTTAACCCAACCTATGTTGCGCCTTAACCCAACCTATGTTGCGCCTTAACCCAACCTATGTTGCGCCTTAACCCAACCTATGTTGCGCCTTAACCCAACCTATGTTGGGCCTTAACCCAACCTATGTTGGGCCTTAACCCAACCTATGTTGGGCCTTAACCCAACACACGTTGGGCCTTAACCCAACACACGTTGGGCCTTAACCCAACACACGTTGGGCCTTAACCCAACACACGTTGGGCCTTAACCCAACACACGTTGGGCCTTAACCCAACACACGTTGGGCCTTAACCCAACACACGTTGGGCCTTAACCCAACACACGTTGGGCCTTAACCCAACACACGTTGGGCCTTAACCCAACACACGTTGGGCCTTAACCCAACACACGTTGGGCCTTAACCCAACACACGTTGGGCCTTAACCCAACACACGTTGGGCCTTAACCCAACACACGTTGGGCCTTAACCCAACACACGTTGGGCCTTAACCCAACACACGTTGGGCCTTAACCCAACACACGTTGGGCCTTAACCCAACACACGTTGGGCCTTAACCCAACACACGTTGGGCCTTAACCTGCTCTGTAATTGTCATACGACGCGTTAAATTAGTGTAGTGTTGCCTAACTGCAACCCCCGCAATATAGTTTGCTACTCGCACTGCCCGGTCCCCAGTGTATCGCTTCATGTTAAACACCTTGCAGCTATACACTGTAATGTGGATGGCAGCAGGACGTACATGCTCAATGCCCTTTGCAGTTGTTCATTGGCATTTGCAGTTGTTCATTGGCATTCGCATGGCGAAGCACTTAGCCTACGCTGTGGTACGGCCTGTGTCAACTGTCCGCTGATGTTGTACGTCCAAATCACACACTGTACTGCACATTGGTCCTCATGTACTGAATGATACATCGTGGTACATGTGACCGTACAACGACTGCGCCAACAACGGCGAACCATGCGGTCCAAATGTTGTGCACTCAGCTACGTGTCGTCTCCCTATAAGAGCTGGATTGCAGTGTGGTATGCCCTGGATGGCGATCAGCATGAGCCGTCTGTTGATGTAGTGGCGCGTGTTGTCAGACGTAGTCGTCTCTTCTCACACACCGTGATAGCATGGTGCACTGCGTTCCACATCTGCGACATGCGACAGAGGCCGGTTGACAGTCGTTCGCGCAATGGACATCGCATACGTACGGGGGCCACCTTCCACGTGTTCGCGAAGCGTGCACATGTTGTTGCGTGTATGTGGGCAGACATAGTGTGTCGTGACACCTGACACAGGCATGCAACAATCGTTGAATTTGCAAATGGCGATGGACGCCTACGTTTGCTGGTGACGTTACGCAAATGAACAACTGGTAAACCGTTGTGGTGCGGTTGTTCTCGCTAGAGGTGAATCAGTGATGGCGACGATCGGTTGAGCTACCAACCGGTTGTTCCAGCGATACCCACCATGCCCACGAACGTGAATGGCATCTGGGTGTGAAGCGATACGCGGCGGTGGCTGGGTGGGACCGTCCCCGGCCGGTGAGGGGGGGCCTCCCGGCGTGCTGGCCGCGCGGTGCGTGGGCGCACGCGCTACAGCCGGCTGGTGGGGGCGGCCAGTGGCAGGCGCGCCGGCCGACGGAGGCGGCAGGCGGCGCAGCTGCGCGCCGGCGCACCCTGCACGCGGCGCCGTGCGGCCAAAGTAGGTCCTCGCGGGCCCGGTGCGAAGCGCGGTGGACATCTGCAGTGTGCTGGTCCGATTGAGGACTGTGTGCGCTGAGGATGCGCCGCCGCCCGGCGCTCGGCGCCGCGACGCCGTCTGCTGCTCGGTCGCCTCTGCGGTTCTCGCAGGTGGTTTGTATCGCAGCTGTGCGGACGTGTTGGCGCGTGCGCTGTGCTGGGAGAGTTCGCTTCGGCACCCAAGTGGGGCTTTTGTCCTTCTGTGGCGCTGGCGTTGGAGCTGCCGGTCACCGTAGGTGGCGCGTGTTGTCTCCCGCCGGCAATGCCACGACAGCACGCTCCCGGGCCTCTGTCGGCAGCGGCAAGCTCAGTTGGGAGCACGGGTGGTCGCACCTAAAGCGTCTACTCGCCAAACCCCGGGCGATTGCGCCTCTCTCGAACCCGACCAAGTACTTAGGACGGCGCTGCGCGCCGCCGGGACCTGAGAGGGTTTCGAGGTGTATGGTGCAGGGGAGCTCAGCCTCCTCCTGTTTGCAGAATAATTGAGCGGACGCTTGCGTGTTCGCGCGGGCCCCCGGGACACACTCCCGGGCGGCCGGCTGCTCAGCTCTAGTTGACGCAGCTCCCTGGTTGATCCTGCCAGTAGTCATATGCTTGTCTCAAAGATTAAGCCATGCATGTCTCAGTACAAGCCGCATTAAGGTGAAACCGCGAATGGCTCATTAAATCAGTTATGGTTCCTTAGATCGTACCCACGTTACTTGGATAACTGTGGTAATTCTAGAGCTAATACATGCAAACAGAGTCCCGACCAGAGATGGAAGGGACGCTTTTATTAGATCAAAACCAATCGGTCGGCTCGTCCGGTCCGTTTGCCTTGGTGACTCTGAATAACTTTGGGCTGATCGCACGGTCCTCGTACCGGCGACGCATCTTTCAAATGTCTGCCTTATCAACTGTCGATGGTAGGTTCTGCGCCTACCATGGTTGTAAC
>NW_026047601.1:10000-12500 GCF_023864345.2 Schistocerca serialis cubense
GCGATGGCCCTAGCGGGTGTTGACGCAATGTGATTTCTGCCCAGTGCTCTGAATGTCAACGTGAAGAAATTCAAGCAAGCGCGGGTAAACGGCGGGAGTAACTATGACTCTCTTAAGGTAGCCAAATGCCTCGTCATCTAATTAGTGACGCGCATGAATGGATTAACGAGATTCCCGCTGTCCCTATCAGTCCCTATCAGTCCCTATCAGTAGAGAAACCGACGAGAGAGGACTTGAACTACAGGATGCTATTGCGGAGCAGAACTTAATAATTGTGAATAAACCCGGGTTTCCACCAACTTATCATAATAGAGCAGGGGCAAAATCTAATATTGACATTACATTGGCAAATGGTAGTGTGCTAAATAGGATACAGGCCTGGGAAGTACTGAACAGAGTGACTACAAGTGATCATAATATGATTACCTTTAGCCTCGTAAGCGTAAACAATGTAAACAGGGAGGAGAATCATATAGGAACCTACTTCGACTATAAAAGAGCAGAATGGGAGCGCATGAGGGAGGAGTTTCAACTGCAGGTGCCGGAGGGGAATGGCTTTGACATTGATTCGACAGCAGAAGCAATACAGGTCCATATACAAAACCTTATGAATACCTTCATACCTAAGCGTCCATTCTTTCGCGGCTCGAAAGTGCCATGGAGTTCCACACTAACAGAATTAAAGAGAAATGTTCGTAGGGCACGGCGCGCATATCAGAGGTCTCTCGGTGACAGAGAGAAGCAGAGAAGGTTGCTAATTTATCGGGAAATCAAAGCAGTTTATAAGGAGGAATTAATCAATACGAGAACAAAGCACTGGGAAACCTTCGTTAAAAAGGAGTTTCGAACTAATGTGTGGGGCTTACCATATAAAATCGTGAGTGAGAAGCTTAAGACACCTCTCATCTTGTCGACGCTTCGGAAGGCAGATGGTTCTACTACATCAGGGTGGCGAGATTCGGCAGAATATTTAATGGAAAGTTTACTCCCAAGTGATGATCCGGCTTCAGATAATGAACACCAGGCACTCTTGAGACAGAAGATGCAAGAAGAGTATCCAGATGAAGGAGTGGTTGTACCATTTGCTCAGGAGGAAGTGAGTCGTGCTATTGACACCATGAAGAAAAATAAATCCCCTGGAATAGACAAGATCACAGCAGAAACGTTACAACAACTGAAAAGTAAAATCGTGCCATATCTAACAGCTCTTTTTAATGAGTGCCTCTTGCAGGGAAGAATACCAAAGGTATGGAAGATCGCTGAGGCAACCATTATCAAAAAAGGGGAAGATAGAGATCTGAAATTCGTGAAGAGTTACCGTCCAATTTGCCTGCTGAACACTATGGGGAAAGTCCAGGAACGGTTGTTGTGCGGACGGCTGAGCGATCACAGGGAGCTCTACGGGCTCAACCAATGTCAGTACGGTTTTCGGGCTGGACGGTCGATAGATGATGCAGTTAATCAAGCATTACACGTAACTTCAACTTCGCAGGCGAAGTATGTTGTCGGTGTGACGATTGACATACAGGGTGCTTTCGATAATTTGTTCTGGCCTTCGCTGTTCGCAAGACTGCGAGAGCTAAGAACTCCAAAGTGCTTATACATGTCGATGCTTGATTACTGCAAGGATAGAAGAGTAATATGGAGATCACCAGAACACACAATAACAAGGCACATTAGTAAGGGATGCCCCCAGGGCTCCATTTGTGGCCCTATATTCTGGGATGTTCTGACAGAACCACTCTTGGAAATATTGGAAAATAACGAAAACGTAGCCGGTATAATAGCATATGCAGACGACCTGCTCGTAATCATAACTGGCGATTCTAGAAATTTAATTGAAAATCGAGCAACTACAGTCTTAAAAACTGTAAGCGAGTGGTGTACGTACAATAAACTTCAAATAGCGGGTAGTAAAACTAAATACATATTGTTAAAAGGTAAACTATCTGCAGGTAGGGGTCCATCCATAAAATTGGAAGGCACTCCAATTAGCAGGGAGAGTGTTTGTAGATATCTTGGGCTGCACCTTGATGAGGGGCTGAACTTTAGTGCACACATTAAATTGGTGTGCGAGAAGGCATTGAACCTTATGAACAAGATCTGTACGATTGCTACCTCCAATTACAAACTACCCATTAATGTTGTCAGAATTTATCATGAGGCTATCCTAATGTCGATTGTGTCATTTGGGGCAAGTGCCTGGGCACATAAGCTGCGACAGGTGCAACCAGTTAGGCATCTGAGAAGAATGCAACGCAGTGTTCTCATTAGAATGACAGGAGCCTTCAAAACCACGCCAGTGGAGGCACTGTTGGTGATCCTAGATCTATACCCTGTAGACTTACAAATCAGGCGTCGAGGAGCCCTTTACTGGCTGCGGAGGGGCAAAGGTGACAAAGTAGAGGCAATTACAGGTACGAGAATTGAAAACAAATTAGAGCTCAAACACTGGATGGACAGAGAGTGGCAACAAATTTGGGACAACATTGACACGGGT
>NW_026047601.1:17500-20000 GCF_023864345.2 Schistocerca serialis cubense
CCTAAACTATACTGTACCTTAACCTAAACTATACTGTACCTTAACCTAAACTATACTGTACCTTAACCTAACCTATACGGTACCTCAACCTAACCTATATTGTGCCTCAACCTAACCTATGTTGCGCCTTAACCTAACCTATGTTGCGCCTTAACCTAACCTATGTTGCGCCTTAACCTAACCTATGTTGCGCCTTAACCTAACCTATGTTGCGCCTTAACCTAACCTATGTTGCGCCTTAACCTAACCTATGTTGCGCCTTAACCTAACCTATGTTGCGCCTTAACCTAACCTATGTTGCGCCTTAACCTAACCTATGTTGCGCCTTAACCTAACCTATGTTGCGCCTTAACCTAACCTATGTTGCGCCTTAACCTAACCTATGTTGCGCCTTAACCTAACCTATGTTGCGCCTTAACCTAACCTATGTTGCGCCTTAACCTAACCTATGTTGCGCCTTAACCTAACCTATGTTGCGCCTTAACCTAACCTATGTTGCGCCTTAACCTAACCTATGTTGCGCCTTAACCTAACCTATGTTGCGCCTTAACCTAACCTATGTTGCGCCTTAACCTAACCTATGTTGCGCCTTAACCTAACCTATGTTGCGCCTTAACCCAACCTATGTTGCGCCTTAACCCAACCTATGTTGCGCCTTAACCCAACCTATGTTGCGCCTTAACCCAACCTATGTTGCGCCTTAACCCAACCTATGTTGCGCCTTAACCCAACCTATGTTGCGCCTTAACCCAACCTATGTTGGGCCTTAACCCAACCTATGTTGCGCCTTAACCCAACCTATGTTGCGCCTTAACCCAACCTATGTTGCGCCTTAACCCAACCTATGTTGCGCCTTAACCCAACCTATGTTGCGCCTTAACCCAACCTATGTTGCGCCTTAACCCAACCTATGTTGCGCCTTAACCCAACCTATGTTGGGCCTTAACCCAACCTATGTTGGGCCTTAACCCAACCTATGTTGGGCCTTAACCCAACACACGTTGGGCCTTAACCCAACACACGTTGGGCCTTAACCCAACACACGTTGGGCCTTAACCCAACACACGTTGGGCCTTAACCCAACACACGTTGGGCCTTAACCCAACACACGTTGGGCCTTAACCCAACACACGTTGGGCCTTAACCCAACACACGTTGGGCCTTAACCCAACACACGTTGGGCCTTAACCCAACACACGTTGGGCCTTAACCTGCTCTGTAATTGTCATACGACGCGTTAAATTAGTGTAGTGTTGCCTAACTGCAACCCCCGCAATATAGTTTGCTACTCGCACTGCCCGGTCCCCAGTGTATCGCTTCATGTTAAACACCTTGCAGCTATACACTGTAATGTGGATGGCAGCAGGACGTACATGCTCAATGCCCTTTGCAGTTGTTCATTGGCATTTGCAGTTGTTCATTGGCATTCGCATGGCGAAGCACTTAGCCTACGCTGTGGTACGGCCTGTGTCAACTGTCCGCTGATGTTGTACGTCCAAATCACACACTGTACTGCACATTGGTCCTCATGTACTGAATGATACATCGTGGTACATGTGACCGTACAACGACTGCGCCAACAACGGCGAACCATGCGGTCCAAATGTTGTGGACTCAGCTACGTGTCGTCTCCCTATAAGAGCTGGATTGCAGTGTGGTATGCCCTGGATGGCGATCAGCATGAGCCGTCTGTTGATGTAGTGGCGCGTGTTGTCAGACGTAGTCGTCTCTTCTCACACACCGTGATAGCATGGTGCACTGCGTTCCACATCTGCGACATGCGACAGAGGCCGGTTGACAGTCGTTCGCGCAATGGACATCGCATACGTACGGGGGCCACCTTCCACGTGTTCGCGAAGCGTGCACATGTTGTTGCGTGTATGTGGGCAGACATAGTGTGTCGTGACACCTGACACAGGCATGCAACAATCGTTGAATTTGCAAATGGCGATGGACGCCTACGTTTGCTGGTGACGTTACGCAAATGAACAACTGGTAAACCGTTGTGGTGCGGTTGTTCTCGCTAGAGGTGAATCAGTGATGGCGACGATCGGTTGAGCTACCAACCGGTTGTTCCAGCGATACCCACCATGCCCACGAACGTGAATGGCATCTGGGTGTGAAGCGATACGCGGCGGTGGCTGGGTGGGACCGTCCCCGGCCGGTGAGGGGGGGCCTCCCGGCGTGCTGGCCGCGCGGTGCGTGGGCGCACGCGCTACAGCCGGCTGGTGGGGGCGGCCAGTGGCAGGCGCGCCGGCCGACGGAGGCGGCAGGCGGCGCAGCTGCGCGCCGGCGCACCCTGCACGCGGCGCCGTGCGGCCAAAGTAGGTCCTCGCGGGCCCGGTGCGAAGCGCGGTGGACATCTGCAGTGTGCTGGTCCGATTGAGGACTGTGTGCGCTGAGGATGCGCCGCCGCCCGGCGCTCGGCGCCGCGACGCCGTCTGCTGCTCGGTCGCCTCTGCGGTTCTCGCAGGTGGTTTGTATCGCAGCTGTGCGGACG
>NW_026047601.1:30000-32500 GCF_023864345.2 Schistocerca serialis cubense
CTAAACTATACTGTACCTTAACCTAAACTATACTGTACCTTAACCTAAACTATACTGTACCTTAACCTAAACTATACTGTACCTTAACCTAAACTATACTGTACCTTAACCTAACCTATACGGTACCTCAACCTAACCTATATTGTGCCTCAACCTAACCTATGTTGCGCCTTAACCTAACCTATGTTGCGCCTTAACCTAACCTATGTTGCGCCTTAACCTAACCTATGTTGCGCCTTAACCTAACCTATGTTGCGCCTTAACCTAACCTATGTTGCGCCTTAACCTAACCTATGTTGCGCCTTAACCTAACCTATGTTGCGCCTTAACCTAACCTATGTTGCGCCTTAACCTAACCTATGTTGCGCCTTAACCTAACCTATGTTGCGCCTTAACCTAACCTATGTTGCGCCTTAACCTAACCTATGTTGCGCCTTAACCTAACCTATGTTGCGCCTTAACCTAACCTATGTTGCGCCTTAACCTAACCTATGTTGCGCCTTAACCTAACCTATGTTGCGCCTTAACCTAACCTATGTTGCGCCTTAACCTAACCTATGTTGCGCCTTAACCTAACCTATGTTGCGCCTTAACCTAACCTATGTTGCGCCTTAACCTAACCTATGTTGCGCCTTAACCTAACCTATGTTGCGCCTTAACCTAACCTATGTTGCGCCTTAACCTAACCTATGTTGCGCCTTAACCTAACCTATGTTGCGCCTTCACCCAACCTATGTTGCGCCTTAACCCAACCTATGTTGCGCCTTAACCCAACCTATGTTGCGCCTTAACCCAACCTATGTTGCGCCTTAACCCAACCTATGTTGCGCCTTAACCCAACCTATGTTGCGCCTTAACCCAACCTATGTTGCGCCTTAACCCAACCTATGTTGGGCCTTAACCCAACCTATGTTGCGCCTTAACCCAACCTATGTTGCGCCTTAACCCAACCTATGTTGCGCCTTAACCCAACCTATGTTGCGCCTTAACCCAACCTATGTTGCGCCTTAACCCAACCTATGTTGCGCCTTAACCCAACCTATGTTGGGCCTTAACCCAACCTATGTTGGGCCTTAACCCAACCTATGTTGGGCCTTAACCCAACCTATGTTGGGCCTTAACCCAACACACGTTGGGCCTTAACCCAACACACGTTGGGCCTTAACCCAACACACGTTGGGCCTTAACCCAACACACGTTGGGCCTTAACCCAACACACGTTGGGCCTTAACCCAACACACGTTGGGCCTTAACCCAACACACGTTGGGCCTTAACCCAACACACGTTGGGCCTTAACCCAACACACGTTGGGCCTTAACCCAACACACGTTGGGCCTTAACCCAACACACGTTGGGCCTTAACCCAACACACGTTGGGCCTTAACCCAACACACGTTGGGCCTTAACCCAACACACGTTGGGCCTTAACCCAACACACGTTGGGCCTTAACCCAACACACGTTGGGCCTTAACCCAACACACGTTGGGCCTTAACCTGCTCTGTAATTGTCATACGACGCGTTAAATTAGTGTAGTGTTGCCTAACTGCAACCCCCGCAATATAGTTTGCTACTCGCACTGCCCGGTCCCCAGTGTATCGCTTCATGTTAAACACCTTGCAGCTATACACTGTAATGTGGATGGCAGCAGGACGTACATGCTCAATGCCCTTTGCAGTTGTTCATTGGCATTTGCAGTTGTTCATTGGCATTCGCATGGCGAAGCACTTAGCCTACGCTGTGGTACGGCCTGTGTCAACTGTCCGCTGATGTTGTACGTCCAAATCACACACTGTACTGCACATTGGTCCTCATGTACTGAATGATACATCGTGGTACATGTGACCGTACAACGACTGCGCCAACAACGGCGAACCATGCGGTCCAAATGTTGTGCACTCAGCTACGTGTCGTCTCCCTATAAGAGCTGGATTGCAGTGTGGTATGCCCTGGATGGCGATCAGCATGAGCCGTCTGTTGATGTAGTGGCGCGTGTTGTCAGACGTAGTCGTCTCTTCTCACACACCGTGATAGCATGGTGCACTGCGTTCCACATCTGCGACATGCGACAGAGGCCGGTTGACAGTCGTTCGCGCAATGGACATCGCATACGTACGGGGGCCACCTTCCACGTGTTCGCGAAGCGTGCACATGTTGTTGCGTGTATGTGGGCAGACATAGTGTGTCGTGGCACCTGACACAGGCATGCAACAATCGTTGAATTTGCAAATGGCGATGGACGCCTACGTTTGCTGGTGACGTTACGCAAATGAACAACTGGTAAACCGTTGTGGTGCGGTTGTTCTCGCTAGAGGTGAATCAGTGATGGCGACGATCGGTTGAGCTACCAACCGGTTGTTCCAGCGATACCCACCATGCCCACGAACGTGAATGGCATCTGGGTGTGAAGCGATACGCGGCGGTGGCTGGGTGGGACCGTCCCCGGCCGGTGAGGGGGGGCCTCCCGGCGTGCTGGCCGCGCGGTGCGTGGGCGCACGCG
>NW_026047601.1:37500-42500 GCF_023864345.2 Schistocerca serialis cubense
CTGGCAGTCATGGCCGGTCCTTGCGGCCGGCCGCGAAGCCCTGACGAGTAGGAGGGTCGCGGCGGTGGGCGCAGAAGGGTCTGGGCGTGAGCCTGCCTGGAGCCGCCGTCGGTGCAGATCTTGGTGGTAGTAGCAAATACTCCAGCGAGGCCCTGGAGGGCTGACGCGGAGAAGGGTTTCGTGTGAACAGCCGTTGCACACGAGTCAGTCGATCCTAAGCCCTAGGAGAAATCCGATGTTGATGGGGGCCGTCATAGCATGATGCACTTTGTGCTGGCCCCCGTTGGGCGAAAGGGAATCCGGTTCCTATTCCGGAACCCGGCAGCGGAACCGATACAAGTCGGGCCCCTCTTTTAGAGATGCTCGTCGGGGTAACCCAAAAGGACCCGGAGACGCCGTCGGGAGATCGGGGAAGAGTTTTCTTTTCTGCATGAGCGTTCGAGTTCCCTGGAATCCTCTAGCAGGGAGATAGGGTTTGGAACGCGAAGAGCACCGCAGTTGCGGCGGTGTCCCGATCTTCCCCTCGGACCTTGAAAATCCGGGAGAGGGCCACGTGGAGGTGTCGCGCCGGTTCGTACCCATATCCGCAGCAGGTCTCCAAGGTGAAGAGCCTCTAGTCGATAGAATAATGTAGGTAAGGGAAGTTGGCAAATTGGATCCGTAACTTCGGGATAAGGATTGGCTCTGAGGATCGGGGCGTGTCGGGCTTGGTCGGGAAGTGGGTCAGCGCTAACGTGCCGGGCCTGGGCGAGGTGAGTGCCGTAGGGGTGCCGGTAAGTGCGGGCGTTTAGCGCGGGCGTGGTCTGCTCTCGCCGTTGGTTGGCCTCGTGCTGGCCGGCGGTGCAGGATGCGCGCGCCTGCGCGGCGTTCGCGCCCCGGTGCTTCAACCTGCGTGCAGGATCCGAGCTCGGTCCCGTGCCTTGGCCTCCCACGGATCTTCCTTGCTGCGAGGCCGCGTCCGCCTTAGCGTGCTCCTCCGGGGGCGCGCGGGTGCGCGGATTCTCTTCGGCCGCCATTCAACGATCAACTCAGAACTGGCACGGACTGGGGGAATCCGACTGTCTAATTAAAACAAAGCATTGCGATGGCCCTAGCGGGTGTTGACGCAATGTGATTTCTGCCCAGTGCTCTGAATGTCAACGTGAAGAAATTCAAGCAAGCGCGGGTAAACGGCGGGAGTAACTATGACTCTCTTAAGGTGGCCAAGTGGCGGCGGTGTGGCTGCATCCGGACTTGGCTTCTCGAAGTGCGGTCTTGATGTAGTCGTGCTGCTGCTGCGAGGTGCCTTCCTTGGGTTATAGTTACAGGGAGAGTGATGCGCAATACATGGGCCTAGCCCTCTTAGCCTCTCCTCTCCTGCGGTCTTCTCCCCTTCTCGTGGGCCCGCTGATTTCGCAGAGTGGAAGACCGCACCAGGGGCTTGGGGGGGTTACCAGCCCCCCCTCGCACTATCCCTTTTTTAGTTGGGGGCAGTAAGCAGAGAATAAGTGGTGGCCCTTCCGCTGAAGGTGCCACCCCAACTCCCCCAGCACCTAGCCGGCCAACCGGCCGTGCCGAAAATCTTGTAACTTTTGCAGCTATGTATACCTGTAGTGAGTGCCACCGCAGCTTTACAACCAAGAACGGTCTCGGGGTCCATCGCCGCCGCCAACATCTTGCGGCCGCCAACGCGGAGATCGTCACGGAGAGGCATCGCGCGAGGTGGACGGAGGAAGAAGTCCTGTCGCTCGCCAAGGCGGAGGCCGAACTGTTCCTTGAGAGGGACGCCCGGTTCTTCTTCGTCAATCAAGAACTCATCAGGATGTTCCCCGACCGAACGCTCGAGGCAATCAAGTGCCGACGGCGGCAAGCTGCCCACAAGCAGCTTGTCCGCCAATTCATGGAGGCGCTTGAGATCGGTCGGGGGGAAGAGCCGGCGTCCCGCCGGGGAGCAGCGAGCCCGCTGCCTGACGCGGGCGAGGCCGCTGCGCCGCCCGTCGACGCAGCCGAGGACTTCGCGGCCGACACCACCGGGCCGCCGCCGGAGGGGCCGACTGACGCCGCCATCTGGGAGCATCTGGCGGGGCTACCCGCTTCCCCCCAGCGTTTCTCTGCCCTGGATCGTGTCATAGGTCTGGGGCGGGGCACGCCGCCCGATGTCATCCTGGGCATGCTCCCGGATGCCCTTGCGTCGGTCGGGTCCAGAGGGGAGAGATCGATCACCAGGACACAGCGGCCGCGCCAACCATCGAAGCGGCCGCCTGCCGCGCCGCCGACGCAGAAGCGCAAGCGGCGCCGCTGGGAGTACGCGAGAACGCAGGATGCCTTCCGACGGTCGCGTGCACGTTGCGTGCGCGGCCTCTTGGATGGCACCCTGCTCCAGCCGCCACCTGCCATCCCTGGTCTGCTGGACTTCTGGGCGGACCTCTTCACCAAGAAGCCCATCTCCACCGCGGGCTTCATTCGTGACCGCCTCCTCCCGCACTCAGAGCCTGTCGCTCTCGAGTGCATATGGGGGCCGGTCACACATGAGGAGGTCGCCGCCGCGTTGCCGCCCAGGGGATCAGCAGCCGGGCCGGACGGCCTTACCCCAGCGGAGTTGCGGCGCCTGCCGCACGAAGTCCTGGTGAAAGTGATGAATCTCTTCCTTCTGGCCCGCGCCCTTCCGGAACGCCTGCTTCGCGCGCGGACGTCCCTTCTCCCGAAAACGGCTGCACCAACATCCCCCGCTGACTTTCGCCCCATTACGGTCTGCTCGGTGTTGGCGCGGACCTTTCACAAGGTTCTCGCGTCACGCCTGATGCGCGCATGTGCTGTGGACGAACGTCAGCGGGCATTCATCCCTCGGGATGGGATGTTGGAAAATACCTTCATCTTGGACACTGCTCTCACCGACGCAGTTCGCTCCTGCCGCTCTGTCTTTGTGGCATCGATCGACGTATCTAAGGCATTCGATTCGGTAGATCATGCTGCCCTTCGCCCCGTGCTGAAGGCGCATGGCCTGCCGGATTGCTTTGTCGAGTATGTCGAGCGGTGCTACGAGGGCAGCACGACAGTGATAGCGGACGGCGCCGGCGTGGGCGTGTCTGTGCAGCCAGCACGGGGCGTTCGCCAGGGCGATCCCCTCTCCCCCCTCCTGTTCAACTTTGCGGTGGACTACGTTTTAGGCCAACTGCCCTCCCACATCGGAGCTCGGATCCTCGGTCGCAGAGTCAACGCTGCGGCCTTTGCAGATGACGTCTTGCTGTTTGCAGCGACCCCGAGGGGCTTGCAGTCCCTCATCGACGCAGCTACCGCAGCCCTCGCCCACCTGGGGCTGCAGATCAACGCCCGGAAGTGTTTCACCCTCGCCTTAGTCGCGTCAGGGCGCGAGAAGAAGGTGAAGGTGGACAGCAATGTCACCTTCACAGCAGGCAATACCACCATGCCTGCCCTGCGTGTGGGTGAAACCTTCCGGTACCTGGGGCTGCAATTTTCCACGGCGGGTCGCTGTGTCTTCAATCCACGTAGCCACCTGGTGGAGCAGCTTGACGTCATCTCCCGAGCTCCGCTGAAGCCGCAACAGCGCCTCCACGCTCTCACCAACGTACTTCTCCCTGGCCTGTACCACGGGCTGGCCCTCAGCCGCACCCGGGTGGGTGCATTGAAGTCGGCCGACGTTACCATCCGGGCCGCCGTCAGGAGATGGTTCCGCCTTCCGGCGGACACCCCCCTGGGATACTTCCACGCTCCTGTTGCCCAGGGGGGCCTCGGCATTCCATCTTGCCGATGGATGGGTCCGACCCTCCGTCGGTCCCGTCTCCTGGCGCTGAAGAAGATAGGGCCAGCCTGCGACGGTGCAGGCATGGATGAGGTACAGCGTGAGATCGAGGTGCTGGAGCGCCACCTAATGTGGGAGGGCCACCTCCTCAAATCGTCAACGCAGGTTGGGGAAATGTGGGCGGCGCGCCTACACATCGCCATTGACGGTGCGGCACTGTCATCTTCTGCCGCCGTCAGTGGCCAACATCAGTGGGTCGCCGACACCAGTCGCCTGCTATCTGGGCGTGAATACATCGACGCCCTCCGCGCCCGCATCAACGCCTTCCCTACGAAGGCACGGCGCAGTCGCGGGCGGGAGGCGGACACCAGATGCCGCGCGGGGTGCCAGGCCGTGGAGACCGCCAACCACGTACTTCAGGCTTGCTTTAGGACGCACGGGTCCCGGGTCAAGCGCCATGACGCTGTAGTGCGTTATGTCGCCCGTGGACTCGCGCAGAGGGGCTTCAATGTCTCTGTGGAGCCCCACCTCCGAACACCTGAGGGCATCCGCAAGCCTGACGTGGTGGCGGTCAAAGACGGCATCGCCCGCGTGGTCGACGCCCAGATAGTCGGAGACCACCTCCGGCTCGACTGGTGTCACTCCCAGAAGGCGGCCTACTACGACACGCCGTCCATCCGGCGTGCCATCTCCAACCTGCACCGTGACGTTGAGGAGGTGATTGTGTCCACCGCGACGTTGAACTGGAGGGGTGTATGGTCTCCAGCGTCGGCGAGGGATCTCGCCGCCTTAGGCTTCCGACCCCGAGAACTGGCGGTGCTGAGCACAAGAACACTACAGAGCTGCTGCAAAAGTTACAAGATTTTCGAGCGTATGACGGCTCCTAGCCCGAAGCAGCGTGTCGGCGTCGGCTAGGCTGCTGGTTATTTTTCTTCGCCTTGACTCCTGGGGCCTATCCACAGGAGGAATAAACCGTCTTTGTTCTTCCTTCTTTGTGTCTTCATTTTGTGTTTTTGCTGTTCTTCCGCACTGATATATATGTATATGTGTATGTTAGTTTTATACTTGTATTTTGTGGTACCGCCCTGTAAGTCCCCACCTCGGTGGCGGACATGGCGTCAAACACCTGCCACGTACTATATATGTATATATTTTGTGTTATTCAAATTATTTTGAATAAAGACGGCTGTTGATAGCCAAATGCCTCGTCATCTAATTAGCGACGCGCATGAATGGATTAACGAGATTCCCGCTGCTGTCT
>NW_026047601.1:47500-50833 GCF_023864345.2 Schistocerca serialis cubense
GTCCAATATGCGACATTCCCGCTGTCCCTATACATGAGCTGCGAGCTGTACCAGTTACGAGCTAGAGACGCGATCGCGTTGCTCTCTGTACGAATGCCGATGCTGAGCGGTCAGCTAGGAGGCGCTCCATCCATGTCGGTACCGGTGGGCGTTGCACTCGCAGTCGCAAAAACGTACGGCAAGTATATTACTCGGAAGAGTTTATGACAGTCCAAGCCCCCCTGCGTGGGGAGCGTCTTTCTAGGCCATGACCCACCGGAAGGGCGCAGCGTCCCCCACCCCAGACATGTGACGTCACACTATCGGTATTGACGACTCGACTCATTGCTTATAATCATTTGCCATACACCGGTGGAAGCTGCCGAGACGAGTAGCTACATAGCGCGCTCGCCGTGTCACTAATGTACAGAGATACAACAGTTTCGACTGGAACCGGATTAAACGTATACACGGCGCTGATTAGTAATACATAGACCCATCAGAATACAGATAATATATACAACTGTCCGTATACATGCTGAAAGACTCTGCTCACAATCACAACCACACGGCAGCCACACACTCTTATCACGCACTACTCTCCGCCTGTAACACGCACACAGACAATATGTAAGCACCAGCATGGAACAACACCCAGTGCATCCTCTCCGCCACATGAGACAATCCACACTGTCATAACCAGACTGGGAGGTCCACTCAGAAAACGGAATATCCCACCCCCCCGACAACCACCATTGCTCAGCTAAGCCACCAACACCCACACATGTCCTACACAGGGGTGCACCCAACATCACAATACTGCCTCCTCTCACAGCACACAAACAATGGCAGGAATGAAAGACACAGGTCTGCCACAAGCATGGAATCGGAGCGCCGCCTGTCATGAGCCAAAGGTGCATCCTGACGTGGCAAATCAGATGATGCCGCAGGCATCCACTTACTATAATCACAATCAACAAACCGACCGGCCGCCCCCCCCCCCCCCCCCCCATTACACCTTTCCATACAACAATGTGTACCTTAACCTAAACTATACTGTACCTTAACCTAAACTATACTGTACCTTAACCTAAACTATACTGTACCTTAACCTAAACTATACTGTACCTTAACCTAAACTATACTGTACCTTAACCTAAACTATACTGTACCTTAACCTAAACTATACTGTACCTTAACCTAACCTATACGGTACCTCAACCTAACCTATATTGTGCCTCAACCTAACCTATGTTGCGCCTTAACCTAACCTATGTTGCGCCTTAACCTAACCTATGTTGCGCCTTAACCTAACCTATGTTGCGCCTTAACCTAACCTATGTTGCGCCTTAACCTAACCTATGTTGCGCCTTAACCTAACCTATGTTGCGCCTTAACCTAACCTATGTTGCGCCTTAACCTAACCTATGTTGCGCCTTAACCTAACCTATGTTGCGCCTTAACCTAACCTATGTTGCGCCTTAACCTAACCTATGTTGCGCCTTAACCTAACCTATGTTGCGCCTTAACCTAACCTATGTTGCGCCTTAACCTAACCTATGTTGCGCCTTAACCTAACCTATGTTGCGCCTTAACCTAACCTATGTTGCGCCTTAACCTAACCTATGTTGCGCCTTAACCTAACCTATGTTGCGCCTTAACCTAACCTATGTTGCGCCTTAACCTAACCTATGTTGCGCCTTAACCTAACCTATGTTGCGCCTTAACCTAACCTATGTTGCGCCTTAACCTAACCTATGTTGCGCCTTAACCTAACCTATGTTGCGCCTTAACCTAACCTATGTTGCGCCTTAACCTAACCTATGTTGCGCCTTAACCTAACCTATGTTGCGCCTTAACCCAACCTATGTTGCGCCTTAACCCAACCTATGTTGCGCCTTAACCCAACCTATGTTGCGCCTTAACCCAACCTATGTTGCGCCTTAACCCAACCTATGTTGCGCCTTAACCCAACCTATGTTGCGCCTTAACCCAACCTATGTTGGGCCTTAACCCAACCTATGTTGCGCCTTAACCCAACCTATGTTGCGCCTTAACCCAACCTATGTTGCGCCTTAACCCAACCTATGTTGCGCCTTAACCCAACCTATGTTGCGCCTTAACCCAACCTATGTTGCGCCTTAACCCAACCTATGTTGGGCCTTAACCCAACCTATGTTGGGCCTTAACCCAACCTATGTTGGGCCTTAACCCAACACACGTTGGGCCTTAACCCAACACACGTTGGGCCTTAACCCAACACACGTTGGGCCTTAACCCAACACACGTTGGGCCTTAACCCAACACACGTTGGGCCTTAACCCAACACACGTTGGGCCTTAACCCAACACACGTTGGGCCTTAACCCAACACACGTTGGGCCTTAACCCAACACACGTTGGGCCTTAACCCAACACACGTTGGGCCTTAACCCAACACACGTTGGGCCTTAACCCAACACACGTTGGGCCTTAACCCAACACACGTTGGGCCTTAACCCAACACACGTTGGGCCTTAACCCAACACACGTTGGGCCTTAACCCAACACACGTTGGGCCTTAACCCAACACACGTTGGGCCTTAACCCAACACACGTTGGGCCTTAACCCAACACACGTTGGGCCTTAACCCAACACACGTTGGGCCTTAACCCAACACACGTTGGGCCTTAACCTGCTCTGTAATTGTCATACGACGCGTTAAATTAGTGTAGTGTTGCCTAACTGCAACCCCCGCAATATAGTTTGCTACTCGCACTGCCCGGTCCCCAGTGTATCGCTTCATGTTAAACACCTTGCAGCTATACACTGTAATGTGGATGGCAGCAGGACGTACATGCTCAATGCCCTTTGCAGTTGTTCATTGGCATTTGCAGTTGTTCATTGGCATTCGCATGGCGAAGCACTTAGCCTACGCTGTGGTACGGCCTGTGTCAACTGTCCGCTGATGTTGTACGTCCAAATCACACACTGTACTGCACATTGGTCCTCATGTACTGAATGATACATCGTGGTACATGTGACCGTACAACGACTGCGCCAACAACGGCGAACCATGCGGTCCAAATGTTGTGCACTCAGCTACGTGTCGTCTCCCTATAAGAGCTGGATTGCAGTGTGGTATGCCCTGGATGGCGATCAGCATGAGCCGTCTGTTGATGTAGTGGCGCGTGTTGTCAGACATAGTCGTCTCTTCTCACACACCGTGATAGCATGGTGCACTGCGTTCCACATCTGCGACATGCGACAGAGGCCGGTTGACAGTCGTTCGCGCAATGGACATCGCATACGTACGGGGGCCACCTTCCACGTGTTCGCGAAGCGTGCACATGTTGTTGCGTGTATGTGGGCAGA
>NW_026047602.1:0-217606 GCF_023864345.2 Schistocerca serialis cubense
GCCACTTCGCGCGCACGCCACCAACCAGTCGTCGTCTCAAAATAACAAACACAAACAAAATAAACTAACAACTAGGGCAACACAAAACAAAAACGCCTCGCACGAACCGCCCACAAAAAGGACAAGCACACGCACAGCCTCTGCTGACGACCACGACGCAGCGGCACGCTGCTCCTGTCCCGCGCCACGCGCCCCGCGCCCCCGCGCCCCACTCGATTCACAACTCACGCGACACCGTCAACGACGGGCTCGCTTCCCGCAACCTACCACCTTTCCGCCACGACGCACAGCCCCAGCCCCACCCGACGACTGCACTTTCACCACCGCCTCCCCCTTCCCCCCCAAAACACACACACACAGCCAGCCAAAAACGCACTCGCGACCCACACATGCACGTGCATCGGCACACGCCAACCAGTCAACGTCGACAACCACACGCAAGGCTCGAAACGAAAACGAAACCGGCGTCCTTCCACGTTGCCATCAAGCTACGCGACACAAGACACAAGGAACCAACACAACAGCCGGCCCCACTAATTCCCACTCTCACGCCGCAAAAAGCACACCGAAACCGCCAAACACGCACGCACATTCCCCTTCGCACTGACACCACCGACCGGCTCGCTACCACACACCTCTCGGCAGCCGTTTCACGCCAATTCGCCACACCGCCCACACAGTCGACAAGCGCCCGCCCTGTACGGCACACGCAACGACGCAGCGCAGCAAAGGGCGCCCGCAACACATACCTCTCCGCCGCCCGACGCGCCAACCGCCACACCACACACCGCCAGCCACTCGCAAATTGTGCACTGCCACCAGCCACACGTCCAACACGCCGCGCCGCCTCCGGCCACCCGCCAGGGGGCGCTCACGTCCGCGACAACAGCGCGGCCCGCCGGGCCGGGCCGGCCGAACCGAACCGAGCCGCCGCTGCTCTGCACTCGGCACGGCCACACCCTGCTGCAGACCGGGCTCGTCCCTCTGTACGCGTCTGCCTGCGCATCAACACAACACGACCTTTTTTTTTTTTTTTTTTTTTTTTCCTCTCTACCGCCAACCCTTCTTCTCGCGTTTTACTCGTTGTTGCAGCAGCGGCGCACACCTACACATCCACAGCCCCAGCCGAGCCGGCCTCACCTCAGGGCCCGCCGCCAGCGTCTCCTCCTCGGGCACAGGTGCGGTGCTGTGGCCGCCCATCCAACCGCATTGCTGGCCGTCCAGCCACCAGGCGTTCCCACTGCCGCGAGCCACGCCGCGCACCGACCCTGCTGCAGAAAACGAAGCATAGCCAGAGACCGACCGATACACAAAGCAAGCCGTCGCCTCGCCTCTTGTCCTTCCTGCCTTCCTTCCGCCCCCGCCCTTCTCACACCACCGCCTCTCCACTTTCGCCCCCCCCCCCTCCTTTTTTTTTTTTTTTTTTGTTGTTTTCTTCTTTCTTTCTTTCTTTCTTTGGCCCTCTCTCCTTCCCGCCATGGCGGTTACGGCACCGCCTGCAGCGGCAGATTGTTTGCGCCCACACGCCTACTCCTACCACCATTAACCTTGCCCTGCCCTGCCCTGCCCATCAACGTCGCAGTCGAACCGACGCTTGCCAACACACTGCCCACGTTCCTTTCTCTTTTCGGCCTACGCCCATTACGCGCCGCCGCCACAGCACCTTCCCTTCCCACAACACACCGACGTCATCACACGCACCCAACACAGGGGCCACGACCGTGTTCCTCGCCCACTCCCATCCCGCACGGTACGCACATTCCCAACTACTACCGCGCACCCTCCCTTTCCAATCTGTGTGTCTCTGTGTCTGTGTCCTGTCCGCGCGTGACGCCTCTCAACATCCGCCGTCCCCCGTCCCGTTTTCGCCCCCATGCCGTCGTCGCGCCGCCTCCTCCCCGTCCACCGCCGCCCCTGTCCGCCCCGCACCACACCATACACCGCTGCTTGTCCCGGCCGTTGCCACCAAAGGCGCCGACCGCAAACGCGCCACGCCGCAGCCCCCGTGCGTCTCGCGCTCGCTTGCATCTCCGTGCCGACGCTGCCTCTCTTCCCGCTCGCACTCGACCTCGACAACACAGTCTTTGGCTCCGCCACTGCGTGTTCCGGTGGTACGCACGCTGCAACACGTATGTATTCATTACCAGAGCGATGGCGAGGCATGACAGCATCTCTGTCTGACCAGAGAGTTCTTTATCGCTGCTAGTCGGCGCTTGGACCGCGCCAGACGACAGTAGTGGCACGCACCGGGTCGCCAGGAACAGTTGTTATATATATTGTAGCGCGAGTCGGGAGAGGTAGTAGTCGGTCGACAGTAGTAGCGGGTGGACGGTTGTACTGAGCGGGCGTCGGCGGCGTGCTCTGCTCGTCTCGCGACTCTGGTCACGGTTCGGGACGATGTATAGTATATTGTGTGTTATAATCAAAAGGTGGTGTGACGCTGCATTGCGCAAATCTGATAACGTATGTTCATTGTACTTATTTCGTTCAACAACAAAAGCCCCACTATTACTTTTTTTCTAAAGTAACTTTTGTCTCTTAACGAAAAACATTCACTTTTTAAAGACTACTTCCTATGGCATTTCCCTCCAAGGAGTGCAATTAATTACCAGCCAGCACTCATTCATTGCACACAGCTGTGTAAGGGGTATCTACAATTGAGGAGCGGATATAAATGCAATTTTTTGTTTTTTTTTTTTGTGTGTGTGTGTTGTAACCTCCCAGCAAAATTTAAAATAATGGACAATGTTATTTACGGATGCTAATGGACATTGCGCTAATTGTAACCTCGCCCACAATGAGAGGTATTGAAAATGGCAACAAAAATGTGAAATTCGCAATCTGACTCAAATATAAAGTCTTCACACAACATTTAAAAACGTCCGTTCAGTGACAAGAAACTTCAATTAAACCGAAATATCGGTCTTTGGCCCTGTGCAAAACAATCAGAATTAAAGTCTTACCTCCGAATAAATGGATGTCACATTTCTGCTCTGGTTGTTGCGCAGCGCTTGGACGAACTGCATTGCAAATAATAATATTCTCTTTTTTTGTGATTTTAGTGACATTTTTCTTCAAAGAAGTGGAATGAAGTGTGAAGTGCAACGAACTCTTTAGTTCAATAAAAAATTAAATGTTTGAAAAATGCTTTTGAAATAAAAATTATTATTGGGCAACTTGTTGGAGAATAATTACAATAAATACACTTTTTCATTATCTAATGATTATATTAATTAACAGTATACCTTATTCACCATCTTGACCAGTGTTGCCGACCGCCTACATCACACAACCGCACGACTACTGACAGAGTACAGCCCTCAACTACACAGAGCTACGGACTCGCAACGACTACTACTGACTGACTGACTGACTGACTGAGAACCGCTCGCAACACTCGCGCAGTCCAGCGCAAACTCTCTGGTCACAGATGCTACAATGTCTCGCCATCGCTACTATGTTACATACGTGTTTCAGTGTCTTTTTCATTGGGGTAACGATCTTTGGCTCTTTCTATTCTGAATACAGGGCCAAAGGTCAACGCTGCTGCCCTTATACAATTTATCAGGTTTCATTATGTCTGTTGCAATGTTACATACGGTTCACTCTTTCATTAATATTATCGTTGGGTTTGTTTTGTAGGGACGTTAGTTAACATTCTGGCACATTTTTATTATCATCGGACTCTCTGCTATTTGTGCAGGGAGGTTATACCTGGGTCCATTTCCATTTCCATTTACATTTTAATATTGATAGACTTTTTGTTTTCTTTTTTGTTTCTTGTTGTTTTTCCTTCTTTTTTCTTGTTGTTTTTTTTTTGTTTTGTTTTTCCCGCTCTCACCACCACCGCCGCATCACGCCTTCCGTTTTCTTGGTTTCTTTTCTGTTCTTCAACTGCTTCAACATCACCGCGCCCCATTTCCACACCACAGCCATCAGCCTCCAAGACGGGCGGGCGCAGTGTGCCATTTCCGGCGCACGAGCACACCCGTACGGTACTCTCCTCGCCCCCACGCCACCAACAACACAGCGACCACGCGGCTTTCAGGCACGGCACGGCACGGCACGGCACGGCACGGCACGGCACGGCACGGCACGGCACGGCACGGCACGGCACCGGCGAAATGCGCCGCCCCCGCCCCTCCGCGCATCCGTCCGTCTCGCCACGTTCACTGACAGCCGCGTCTGCGGCTACACCACGACAACCACAACACAACACCGCTCCCCTCCCTGGCAACTCACATTGTTTTTCTCCTCCTCTTTTGCACAAACCACAACGCCGAGCACAGGCGCAAGCCACCCACACCGCGCCCCTCCCCGTCCCGTCTTTGGCCGCCGCTCCTCGTTTCCTCGTTTGCCCCCTCCCATCTCCCGAAATGCCATGCCAGCAGCGTTACGCATGCCCCTCCCACATGCAGGGCACGCCCACCTCCAAACACTGCCAATTCACGGACGCACGCACACACACACACACACACACACACACACACACACACACACACACACACACTCACTCACTCACTCACTTTCTCGACACCTTTCTGTACGGAGGGTGCGTCATCTCGACCGTGACAGAGTGACGGCAACTATCGACGATCCATTTCCCCCCACTGGTAAAACATGTCCACTAACACCTACATACATCATTCAAGTACACAGACAATAGCATACACACAATGGGAGGGCACACGAACATGGACGGCACGGCACTGTCATACACTCTTCCTCAGAACCATATCAACAAACGTTACGTACATCCGGGAAAGCGAAAGCGAACGCGAACGCGAAAGCGAAAGCGAAAGCAAAAGCAAAAGCAAAGGCAAAGCCCAATGCAGCCGTCAAAGGTAACGTTCACCACGGCAGACACTTGCAGCCGCGCCGCCGTTAAACGCATTTCAGTGCGGCTCCAATACGCCTCCGACACGGGAACGTTCCGTTGCTCTACGAATGCGTTTCTCCCCTTTTTCCCTTCCTCTCTCTTTTGCCCCCCCTCCTTGCACTCTTGCCTCCTTCCTCACGTTCTGCCCAGACATTCGACCGATCAAAGTCAACCTTTCGTTACCGTTCTCAGCGCGACGGTGTACAACAGTATGACGGGTGTGCCCAAGACTTCGGTTCAGTTGCGTGACGCCGGTCTATCGCGCCGATCGACAGTTACTCAGGGGGCGACGGATCGGACCACGTCACCGACACACAAAACACTTTCAAACAAACAAATACATACCGGATGGACACAGACAAACACGTGTACAGACATTCGCCAAACAAACGACCGCCGCCGCCGCCGCCGCCGCCGTCGTCGTCTAGCGTCGCGCTTACTGTACTGCACTGGACACGCGTGCATCTTGAATGACGACATCGGTGTGCGTGCGTCGTACGCAATCAGTCAGACACGGCTATCAAACATCAGAGTCGAATGGTACATCATCGTGCGTGTCGCCGTACACGTACAGTACAATACAACAACAATGCGTCTTAATGGCACGTTCATTTCAACGTCACTCACACACCTCCACGCTGCAGTTACGTCGCACCATTGTCAAACTCGGCGTACAGCAAAGGGAATAGTGGGCGGCAAACAAAACCAAACAAAAACATTTCACATTTCACCCTCGCCATGTATGATGTGCAAAAAAACAAACCCGCAAACGGCCGTCGTTACGGTGACACAAAAGTCGCCGATCGCACAGTCCCCCCTCGCAGACGGGTAACACACACACACACACACACACACACACACACACACACACACCAACAACACCAACGGGTCAAAAACCACGCCAACGAGGCGTGCCACCATTCCACGCCACGGCGACCAACCTCGTGGCCGTACCCCGCGCAACACGCTTTGACGCGCCCCCCCACCCACAATCAAAATGCACACATACATCACAGCCGTCCACACAAACAACAACAACAACAATTC
Source organism: Schistocerca serialis cubense (assembly GCF_023864345.2). Lineage (NCBI taxonomy): Eukaryota > Metazoa > Arthropoda > Insecta > Orthoptera > Acrididae > Schistocerca > Schistocerca serialis. The sequence continues at coordinate 5,927 of NW_026047602.1, forward strand.
CGCCCTTCCCGCAAAAGGCAAGTTGGTGGCCCTGAAAAGGGCCGTTTTGCCGCTCTCGCAACGGAGGAGCCTTCTCCATCCTTCCTTCCTTCCATTCCAGAGCCACCTCCTTACTTGGAGCTCGTGTACTTGGTCACCGCCTTCGTGCCCTCGCTCACGGCGTGCTTGGCCAGCTCGCCAGGCAGCAACAGCCGCACAGCGGTCTGGATCTCGCGGGACGTGATGGTCGAGCGCTTGTTGTAGTGCGCCAGGCGAGAAGCCTCGGCCGCAATGCGCTCGAAAATGTCGTTCACGAAGCTGTTCATGATGCTCATCGCCTTCGACGAGATGCCCGTGTCAGGGTGCACCTGCTTCAGCACCTTGTAGATGTAGATGGCATAGCTCTCCTTCCTCTTGCGCTTCTTCTTCTTGTCGCCCTTCGAAATGTTCTTCTGCGCCTTGCCAGCCTTCTTGGCGGCCTTCCCGCTAGTCTTGGGCGGCATCTCGAACCAACGTACGGCAGCAGCAACACCAGTAGCAAGCGCTCCGCTCTAGTCAGCGTCTCCCCACACAGTGGCACCCGCCGCCAGCCGCCGCCGCACCTTTACCAGCTCGCCCTGTTGCGGCCGCCGACCAATGGGGCGCGCGCGCAACCGGCCGCCGCACCCGAGCCCATAAAGCACCCCCACCCCGGCTGCGCCGGCACGCACTCCGCTGCTCGACTCGCTGCCGCTCGCACCGGTCGTTTTCGTTTCCGTTTCGTGTGCACCGTCGCTAGCCCATCGCCATGTCCGGACGCGGAAAGGGAGGCAAAGTCAAGGGCAAGTCAAAGTCCCGCTCAAGCAGGGCTGGGCTCCAGTTCCCGGTCGGCAGAATCCACCGCCTCCTGCGCAAGGGAAACTACGCAGAGCGCGTCGGCGCCGGGGCGCCCGTCTACCTCGCCGCCGTCATGGAGTACCTCGCGGCTGAGGTGCTCGAGCTGGCCGGAAACGCGGCCCGCGACAACAAGAAGACGCGCATCATCCCGCGCCACCTGCAGCTTGCCATCCGCAACGACGAGGAGCTCAACAAGCTCCTGTCGGGCGTCACCATCGCACAGGGTGGTGTCCTGCCCAACATCCAGGCCGTCCTGCTGCCAAAGAAGACCGAGAAGAAGGCCTAAAGGAGGCCAGGCAATCGCAGCGCCGCGTGCTCCCCTGCACGCAACGCGCTTTGCCGGCTCGGCCCACAACAATCGGCCCTTTTCAGGGCCACCACACAAACCTACGTCCAAAGCAAAATTTCAGTCGTCCTCGCCGCACCTTGTTTTGTTTTAACTTTGCACTGTCACAGCACAGCCGCCGCCGGCGCACGTCCGCCATCTTGTCGTCCACACAGCCCGTGTGGCCCAACACACACACACACACACACACACACACACACACATTTTGCACGGTCGCAGTCGCCTTCCAAACCGACAACGGCAGCAATAATGACCATTGTTGTTAAAGGGAGGCGTGTCGACACACCGCCCTCCACTCCCGCGCGCAACGGCCGTCGACACGAACGAAACAGCTGATCCGGCCGCCTATGCCCACACGCCTTGCCTCGGAAACCCCAACGCCGCCGCAAACAAACACACAGAGCCAAACCACGCAAGCAAATAATCACCGCCTCTCGCACAACAACACACAGCCCGCCATCTCCGTCGCGATCGATACAAAGACACACAAACGAAGCAGCTCCACACACAGCCAGCCACATGACACGTTTCCTTTCCTTCTCCCCTCCCAGTCACATCACGTCGCTCAAACGGAAAGAAAGAAAGAAACAAACAAACAAACAACACAGCGCACACACGCAGCAACAACACAGACTCTTTCGCACTTTTCAACTTCCGAACAGTGTGGTGGCCCTGAAAAGGGCCGTTTTCTAGTCTCTCCCACCCACAAGCACGGCCGCGGGAAGGCCAGCGCCCGCTGCGACGCAGCCTAACCGCCGAAACCGTACAGGGTGCGCCCCTGCCTCTTCAGGGCGTACACCACGTCCATGGCCGTCACAGTCTTGCGCTTGGCGTGCTCAGTGTACGTCACCGCGTCGCGGATCACGTTCTCCAGGAACACCTTCAGCACCCCGCGGGTCTCCTCGTAGATCAGACCAGAGATGCGCTTCACGCCGCCCCTGCGAGCCAGGCGGCGGATGGCGGGCTTCGTGATGCCCTGGATGTTGTCGCGCAACACCTTGCGGTGCCGCTTGGCGCCACCCTTGCCGAGCCCCTTTCCTCCCTTGCCGCGGCCTGTCATCCTTCCTTCCTCGGGCAAAGCAAAACGTGCACAAACAGCAGCTGCAGCGGCTGGCGAGTCGGCTACGGTCTGCGCCCAGCGCGCCCGCCGCCCCCCTATATAGACTCTGGCCCGCCCTCCCCCCACCACGCGCAACCGAGGGCATATAAGCGCAGCACGGAGGCGCGCGGGCCCGTTGTCAAGGCAGCACCGGACGCCGCGCCGCACCTAACCTCCACGCACGCCGCTCCGCTACCGCTACCGCTACCGCTACCGCCATGGCCCGCACAAAGCAAACGGCCCGCAAGTCCACCGGCGGAAAGGCGCCGCGCAAACAGCTCGCCACCAAGGCGGCGAGGAAGAGCGCGCCCGCCACCGGAGGCGTCAAGAAGCCCCACCGCTACAGGCCGGGCACCGTCGCCCTGCGAGAAATCAGGCGCTACCAGAAGAGCACAGAGCTGCTCATCCGCAAGCTGCCATTCCAGCGCCTAGTGCGCGAGATCGCCCAGGACTTCAAGACCGACCTGCGCTTCCAGAGCTCCGCAGTCATGGCCCTGCAGGAGGCCAGCGAGGCCTACCTCGTCGGCCTCTTCGAAGACACCAACCTGTGCGCAATCCACGCCAAGCGCGTCACCATCATGCCCAAGGACATCCAGCTCGCGCGCCGCATCCGCGGCGAGCGCGCCTAAACCGCGCCGCGGCACCGCACCGCACAAACAAAAACGGCCCTTTTCAGGGCCACTAACATCTCTCCGTCGCGAGCAAACTTTGTCGGTCGCCTGCCTCTCGCCCCGCAACCCAAAAACAAAAACCACCACTTCCCGTCCGTCCGCCACACCCGCTCACTCTGCCTGCCTGCTAGCAGCGCGCAACAATCACACATCATCCCTCCCCGGCGCTCAAAGCGCACAATACCCAACGGCCGACGTCACACCGCACGGGTGGCTGGCCGGCCGCCGCTTTCGTTTCGAAAACAAAAAAACCCGCACTCCACTCCGACGGCCAACGGCCAGGCAGGCGCGCTCGCTCGCTCTACACGCCACCGAAATCCCCGCCGACTCCTTCCACATCTCAACGTGCCCCCCGTTGCAAAACATAACACACACAAAGGAACAAAACAAAACAAAGACCAGACACGACTCGACTCGACAAGACAGACATCCGAGAAGAACGAACGCAGGCAAGCCAACCAACGTATTCAAACAAAACAACGTGACAGAAAACCAACCGTCGGCCGCCGCCACAAACACGGCGACAATCAACCACGACAACAACAACACCGCTTACCGCTACCGCCGCCCACACCCGCCACCGACCCCCGCAATCCAACCACCACGGCACGCAAACAGCATCCCCACGGGCATACAGACAGACACCCACACCAAACGCAACACGACAATCAAAACCTTCCCCGACGTGCTTTGATGGCCCTGAGAAGGGCCGTTTTGGGCCGCGCGTCTCTTGCGCGCCACTAGACGACGACGGGGGGTGGGGACGACGGAGTCAAGCGCCAAACCCTTCCTTTCCCATCTCTTTCTCCTCTACTCTACTTCTTCTTCTTGGGCGAAGCCTTCGCCTTAGACGGCGTCGTCGCCTTCTTCGGGCGCGGCGCCTTCGGCTTCTTCGTCGGAACCTTGGCGGCCTTCTTCGCCTTCGACGGCGACTTGGCCTTGGCCGGCTTGGCCGCAGCCGCCTTCTTCGCACCCGCGGGAGCGGCCGACGCCGCAGACGCCTTCTTGGCGGCGCCCGCCTTCCGACCGGTCGCCGCCTTCACGCCACCAGCCTTCTTTGCGCCGGCCGCACGGGCGCCCTTCTTCTCCTTGCTGGCCGGAGCGGCGCGCTTCTTCTTGGCACCGCCAGCACGAGCCTTGCCGCCCTCGGCCGCCCCCCCGCCGCCGGCGCCGGCAAGCTTGAACGAGCCGGACGCGCCCTTCCCCTTCGTCTGCACCAGCTCGCCCGCCACGACGGCCGACTTGAGGTACTTCTTGATAAACGGCGCCAGCTTCTCCGCGTCCAGCTTGTAGTGCGCGGCTATGTACTTCTTGATCGCCTGCAGCGACGACCCGCCGCGCTCCTTCAGACTCTTGATGGCGGCCGTCACCATCTCAGAGGTGCGCGGGTGCGCAGGCTTGGCGCGCGGCTTCTTCGCAGACGACGCAGACTTGGCCTTCTTCGTCGTGCCGGTGGCGGCGGGTGCCGCAGCAGTCTCGTTCGTAGCCGCCTGATCTGCCATTTCGACGACGCGCGTAACACACAGCGAGAGCGAGCGGGACGGCAGGCACGCAAGCACAGCACAGCAGCAGAGCAGAGAATCACAAGGCCCAGCCAGTGTCGCGGGCGGGCGCGGACGGCCGAGAGAGCGGCCGCCACTCTGCGCGCCGCCGCGCCGCGCCTCCCGCGCTTGCTACCGCCCAACGTCCGACAGCCTGTGCGGAGCAGCCCCAAACCTGCGCCACAACCGCCCGCGCCTTTCAAACCACCGAGGATGGGGCTACACACAGCCACACCACAGTCGCCAACCAGTCGCCACGGCAGCGCCGCAAACCACGGCCAAACTGCAGCTACCGCGCGCTACAGCCTGGGTCGGCCCGCCGAGAATCGCCGCCCCCGCCCAAATGCCGCCCCCACAGCCCCAGCCGACGACCCGCCACAATGGCCAAACCTTCGGCAAAACTCCCACACCGTCGCCGCGGCAGCCCGGCCAGCGCGGCCGGCGCCACAGCCACACAAGCCGAGGCGTGCGGCGATGACGGCCGTGCAAACGCGCCTCCGCCGCCCCATCGCCTTCCGTCGCCCTCCCGCCGTTTCCCGATCGGCCCGCAGCCGTCGGGCCACATCGCGCGCCGTCCTCCTCCTCTCGCCCGCCAACATTCACAGCCGTTTCTCAACAATTGCCCGCCGCAAACGGACGCCGCCTGCGCAACAGGCGCCGCCGCCCCTCGCCGCTTCCGACCCGACCCAACCCCTCGACCGAGGCAAACCGCAATCCGAATCTACAGACCAACCCAATCTGCCGTCAAGCACACACGACAGCCGACCTTACACGTTACGCGTTACACATTACGTTTACACGTCTACGTTAGGTTAGGTTAGGTGGACGTGGGTTAGGTTAAGGGGACTTGGGTTAGGTTAAGCGTCAAACTTAGGTTAAGCATTCAAACACGTCAGGCGTCAGAGGTTAGGTTAGGTTAGGTTAGGTTAGGTTAGGTTACACGTTAGGTTAAGGGGTCAGTGCTAGGTTAAGAAGCGTCAAACGTAGGTTAAAAAAGCGTTCAAACGTGAGGCGTGAGCCGGACAGCTTACCTTACGTAGACGTTAGGGGCTCACAGGCTGAGCTCACCTCGCCACACCACAGGTTCGGTTCGGTTCGGTTCGGTTCGCTCGGCTCAGCGTAAAGCGCCGAGGTCAGGGTTACGTTCGTTCACCTTCGGGCGCCACACTTTCGGTTGAAAGGTCGCGACGGGACGACGTCGGCAGGCACGCCGCAAACGAACAAAAACGTACAGACGACGTCGGAAACCGCCGACAGACGGGGGAGCAGCACGACCACGACCAGACACCGAGCGCGAACGAGACACACGCGAACCACCCCCACCGGCCAAAGGGCACCACACAACAACCCAGAGCACCACGTGTCGACACCAGAGCAACCCGCCGCTCACGCGACATGGCTGGCACCGAAGGGCAACCGCCCGCAACTGCGCTTTCCGCGCCGGCCCGGATGCACGTCGTGCTACAACAACACCACTACCGTACACAGCCGCTGTTCACAACATCACTATCAATGGCGCGCCCGCGGCTCGCCGCCGTCGCAGTCGCAGCCCCAACGCCAGCACTTTTGCACCACCATTCACACGCACCGCAACACAGCTCGCCGACACAGCCGAACAAAACAAACACCACACAACAACAGCAACAACGCCGCCGCCTCTACTTGTGCCGGCGACCCACCCCGCCGATGGCGCACCTTTCGCCAGCCGGCAATCGACACACACGCACCCACCCACCGGGGCCCAGTGCAAAAAAAAAACAAAAAAAAACACACAAAAACAAAAAAACAAAACAACACAAACGACACGGGAAGCGCACACCGCCACTTCGCGCGCACGCCACCAACCAGTCGTCGTCTCAAAATAACAAACACAAACAAAATAAACTAACAACTAGGGCAACACAAAACAAAAACGCCTCGCACGAACCGCCCACAAAAAGGACAAGCACACGCACAGCCTCTGCTGACGACCACGACGCAGCGGCACGCTGCTCCTGTCCCGCGCCACGCGCCCCGCGCCCCGCGCCCCACTCGATTCACAACTCACGCGACACCGTCAACGACGGGCTCGCTTCCCGCAACCTACCACCTTTCCGCCACGACGCACAGCCCCAGCCCCACCCGACGACTGCACTTTCACCACCGCCTCCCCCTTCCCCCCCAAAACACACACACACAGCCAGCCAAAAACGCACTCGCGACCCACACATGCACGTGCATCGGCACACGCCAACCAGTCAACGTCGACAACCACACGCAAGGCTCGAAACGAAAACGAAACCGGCGTCCTTCCACGTTGCCATCAAGCTACGCGACACAAGACACAAGGAACCAACACAACAGCCGGCCCCACTAATTCCCACTCTCACGCCGCAAAAAGCACACCGAAACCGCCAAACACGCACGCACATTCCCCTTCGCACTGACACCACCGACCGGCTCGCTACCACACACCTCTCGGCAGCCGTTTCACGCCAATTCGCCACACCGCCCACACAGTCGACAAGCGCCCGCCCTGTACGGCACACGCAACGACGCAGCGCAGCAAAGGGCGCCCGCAACACATACCTCTCCGCCGCCCGACGCGCCAACCGCCACACCACACCGCCAGCCACTCGCAAATTGTGCACTGCCACCAGCCACACGTCCAACACGCCGCGCCGCCTCCGGCCACCCGCCAGGGGGCGCTCACGTCCGCGACAACAGCGCGGCCCGCCGGGCCGGGCCGGGCCGAACCGAACCGAGCCGCCGCTGCTCTGCACTCGGCACGGCCACACCCTGCTGCAGACCGGGCTCGTCCCTCTGTACGCGTCTGCCTGCGCATCAACACAACACGACCTTTTTTTTTTTTTTTTTTTTTTTTTCCTCTCTACCGCCAACCCTTCTTCTCGCGTTTTACTCGTTGTTGCAGCAGCGGCGCACACCTACACATCCACAGCCCCAGCCGAGCCGGCCTCACCTCAGGGCCCGCCGCCAGCGTCTCCTCCTCGGGCACAGGTGCGGTGCTGTGGCCGCCCATCCAACCGCATTGCTGGCCGTCCAGCCACCAGGCGTTCCCACTGCCGCGAGCCACGCCGCGCACCGACCCTGCTGCAGAAAACGAAGCATAGCCAGAGACCGACCGATACACAAAGCAAGCCGTCGCCTCGCCTCTTGTCCTTCCTGCCTTCCTTCCGCCCCCGCCCTTCTCACACCACCGCCTCTCCACTTTCGCCCCCCCCCCTCCTTTTTTTTTTTTTTTTTGTTGTTTTCTTCTTTCTTTCTTTCTTTCTTTGGCCCTCTCTCCTTCCCGCCATGGCGGTTACGGCACCGCCTGCAGCGGCAGATTGTTTGCGCCCACACGCCTACTCCTACCACCATTAACCTTGCCCTGCCCTGCCCTGCCCATCAACGTCGCAGTCGAACCGACGCTTGCCAACACACTGCCCACGTTCCTTTCTCTTTTCGGCCTACGCCCATTACGCGCCGCCGCCACAGCACCTTCCCTTCCCACAACACACCGACGTCATCACACGCACCCAACACAGGGGCCACGACCGTGTTCCTCGCCCACTCCCATCCCGCACGGTACGCACATTCCCAACTACTACCGCGCACCCTCCCTTTCCAATCTGTGTGTCTCTGTGTCTGTGTCCTGTCCGCGCGTGACGCCTCTCAACATCCGCCGTCCCCCGTCCCGTTTTCGCCCCCATGCCGTCGTCGCGCCGCCTCCTCCCCGTCCACCGCCGCCCCTGTCCGCCCCGCACCACACCATACACCGCTGCTTGTCCCGGCCGTTGCCACCAAAGGCGCCGACCGCAAACGCGCCACGCCGCAGCCCCCGTGCGTCTCGCGCTCGCTTGCATCTCCGTGCCGACGCTGCCTCTCTTCCCGCTCGCACTCGACCTCGACAACACAGTCTTTGGCTCCGCCACTGCGTGTTCCGGTGGTACGCACGCTGCAACACGTATGTATTCATTACCAGAGCGATGGCGAGGCATGACAGCATCTCTGTCTGACCAGAGAGTTCTTTATCGCTGCTAGTCGGCGCTTGGACCGCGCCAGACGACAGTAGTGGCACGCACCGGGTCGCCAGGAACAGTTGTTATATATATTGTAGCGCGAGTCGGGAGAGGTAGTAGTCGGTCGACAGTAGTAGCGGGTGGACGGTTGTACTGAGCGGGCGTCGGCGGCGTGCTCTGCTCGTCTCGCGACTCTGGTCACGGTTCGGGACGATGTATAGTATATTGTGTGTTATAATCAAAAGGTGGTGTGACGCTGCATTGCGCAAATCTGATAACGTATGTTCGTTGTACTTATTTCGTTCAACAACAAAAGCCCCACTATTACTTTTTTTCTAAAGTAACTTTTGTCTCTTAACGAAAAACATTCACTTTTTAAAGACTACTTCCTATGGCATTTCCCTCCAAGGAGTGCAATTAATTACCAGCCAGCACTCATTCATTGCACACAGCTGTGTAAGGGGTATCTACAATTGAGGAGCGGATATAAATGCAATTTTTTGTTTTTTTTTTGTGTGTGTGTGTTGTAACCTCCCAGCAAAATTTAAAATAATGGACAATGTTATTTACGGATGCTAATGGACATTGCGCTAATTGTAACCTCGCCCACAATGAGAGGTATTGAAAATGGCAACAAAAATGTGAAATTCGCAATCTGACTCAAATATAAAGTCTTCACACAACATTTAAAAACGTCCGTTCAGTGACAAGAAACTTCAATTAAACCGAAATATCGGTCTTTGGCCCTGTGCAAAACAATCAGAATTAAAGTCTTACCTCCGAATAAATGGATGTCACATTTCTGCTCTGGTTGTTGCGCAGCGCTTGGACGAACTGCATTGCAAATAATAATATTCTCTTTTTTTGTGATTTTAGTGACATTTTTCTTCAAAGAAGTGGAATGAAGTGTGAAGTGCAACGAACTCTTTAGTTCAATAAAAAATTAAATGTTTGAAAAATGCTTTTGAAATAAAAATTATTATTGGGCAACTTGTTGGAGAATAATTACAATAAATACACTTTTTCATTATCTAATGATTATATTAATTAACAGTATACCTTATTCACCATCTTGACCAGTGTTGCCGACCGCCTACATCACACAACCGCACGACTACTGACAGAGTACAGCCCTCAACTACACAGAGCTACGGACTCGCAACGACTACTACTGACTGACTGACTGACTGACTGAGAACCGCTCGCAACACTCGCGCAGTCCAGCGCAAACTCTCTGGTCACAGATGCTACAATGTCTCGCCATCGCTACTATGTTACATACGTGTTTCAGTGTCTTTTTCATTGGGGTAACGATCTTTGGCTCTTTCTATTCTGAATACAGGGCCAAAGGTCAACGCTGCTGCCCTTATACAATTTATCAGGTATCATTATGTCTGTTGCAATGTTACATACGGTTCACTCTTTCATTAATATTATCGTTGGGTTTGTTTTGTAGGGACGTTAGTTAACATTCTGGCACATTTTTATTATCATCGGACTCTCTGCTATTTGTGCAGGGAGGTTATACCTGGGTCCATTTCCATTTCCATTTACATTTTAATATTGATAGACTTTTTGTTTTCTTTTTTGTTTCTTGTTGTTTTTCCTTCTTTTTTCTTGTTGTTTTTTTTTTGTTTTGTTTTTCCCGCTCTCACCACCACCGCCGCATCACGCCTTCCGTTTTCTTGGTTTCTTTTCTGTTCTTCAACTGCTTCAACATCACCGCGCCCCATTTCCACACCACAGCCATCAGCCTCCAAGACGGGCGGGCGCAGTGTGCCATTTCCGGCGCACGAGCACACCCGTACGGTACTCTCCTCGCCCCCACGCCACCAACAACACAGCGACCACGCGGCTTTCAGGCACGGCACGGCACGGCACGGCACGGCACGGCACGGCACGGCACGGCACGGCACGGCACGGCACGGCACCGGCGAAATGCGCCGCCCCCGCCCCTCCGCGCATCCGTCCGTCTCGCCACGTTCACTGACAGCCGCGTCTGCGGCTACACCACGACAACCACAACACAACACCGCTCCCCTCCCTGGCAACTCACATTGTTTTTCTCCTCCTCTTTTGCACAAACCACAACGCCGAGCACAGGCGCAAGCCACCCACACCGCGCCCCTCCCCGTCCCGTCTTTGGCCGCCGCTCCTCGTTTCCTCGTTTGCCCCCTCCCATCTCCCGAAATGCCATGCCAGCAGCGTTACGCATGCCCCTCCCACATGCAGGGCACGCCCACCTCCAAACACTGCCAATTCACGGACGCACGCACACACACACACACACACACACACACACACACACACACACACACACACACACTCACTCACTCACTCACTTTCTCGACACCTTTCTGTACGGAGGGTGCGTCATCTCGACCGTGACAGAGTGACGGCAACTATCGACGATCCATTTCCCCCCACTGGTAAAACATGTCCACTAACACCTACATACATCATTCAAGTACACAGACAATAGCATACACACAATGGGAGGGCACACGAACATGGACGGCACGGCACTGTCATACACTCTTCCTCAGAACCATATCAACAAACGTTACGTACATCCGGGAAAGCGAAAGCGAACGCGAACGCGAAAGCGAAAGCGAAAGCAAAAGCAAAAGCAAAGGCAAAGCCCAATGCAGCCGTCAAAGGTAACGTTCACCACGGCAGACACTTGCAGCCGCGCCGCCGTTAAACGCATTTCAGTGCGGCTCCAATACGCCTCCGACACGGGAACGTTCCGTTGCTCTACGAATGCGTTTCTCCCCTTTTTCCCTTCCTCTCTCTTTTGCCCCCCCTCCTTGCACTCTTGCCTCCTTCCTCACGTTCTGCCCAGACATTCGACCGATCAAAGTCAACCTTTCGTTACCGTTCTCAGCGCGACGGTGTACAACAGTATGACGGGTGTGCCCAAGACTTCGGTTCAGTTGCGTGACGCCGGTCTATCGCGCCGATCGACAGTTACTCAGGGGGCGACGGATCGGACCACGTCACCGACACACAAAACACTTTCAAACAAACAAATACATACCGGATGGACACAGACAAACACGTGTACAGACATTCGCCAAACAAACGACCGCCGCCGCCGCCGCCGCCGCCGCCGCCGTCGTCGTCTAGCGTCGCGCTTACTGTACTGCACTGGACACGCGTGCATCTTGAATGACGACATCGGTGTGCGTGCGTCGTACGCAATCAGTCAGACACGGCTATCAAACATCAGAGTCGAATGGTACATCATCGTGCGTGTCGCCGTACACGTACAGTACAATACAACAACAATGCGTCTTAATGGCACGTTCATTTCAACGTCACTCACACACCTCCACGCTGCAGTTACGTCGCACCATTGTCAAACTCGGCGTACAGCAAAGGGAATAGTGGGCGGCAAACAAAACCAAACAAAAACATTTCACATTTCACCCTCGCCATGTATGATGTGCAAAAAAACAAACCCGCAAACGGCCGTCGTTACGGTGACACAAAAGTCGCCGATCGCACAGTCCCCCCTCGCAGACGGGTAACACACACACACACACACACACACACACACACACACACACACACACACACACCAACAACACCAACGGGTCAAAAACCACGCCAACGAGGCGTGCCACCATTCCACGCCACGGCGACCAACCTCGTGGCCGTACCCCGCGCAACACGCTTTGACGCGCCCCCCCACCCACAATCAAAATGCACACATACATCACAGCCGTCCACACAAACAACAACAACAACAATTCCGCCCTTCCCGCAAAAGGCAAGTTGGTGGCCCTGAAAAGGGCCGTTTTGCCGCTCTCGCAACGGAGGAGCCTTCTCCATCCTTCCTTCCTTCCATTCCAGAGCCACCTCCTTACTTGGAGCTCGTGTACTTGGTCACCGCCTTCGTGCCCTCGCTCACGGCGTGCTTGGCCAGCTCGCCAGGCAGCAACAGCCGCACAGCGGTCTGGATCTCGCGGGACGTGATGGTCGAGCGCTTGTTGTAGTGCGCCAGGCGAGAAGCCTCGGCCGCAATGCGCTCGAAAATGTCGTTCACGAAGCTGTTCATGATGCTCATCGCCTTCGACGAGATGCCCGTGTCAGGGTGCACCTGCTTCAGCACCTTGTAGATGTAGATGGCATAGCTCTCCTTCCTCTTGCGCTTCTTCTTCTTGTCGCCCTTCGAAATGTTCTTCTGCGCCTTGCCAGCCTTCTTGGCGGCCTTCCCGCTAGTCTTGGGCGGCATCTCGAACCAACGTACGGCAGCAGCAACACCAGTAGCAAGCGCTCCGCTCTAGTCAGCGTCTCCCCACACAGTGGCACCCGCCGCGTGTGGGATGTCGGATGGGTTCTGGACCCCTTATTTGTTTCGAAGGACCGGGACTGATTGAAGCCCATACCTTCTGTCTGAGATTTGGGGATTGGAATGATGGGTTTGGAGTGCGTCATGAGTGATGTTGCATGATAAAGTGGTAGGATGATAAGGGATGCGTTTGATAATGAATTGAGTAGTGTTTCATGACTGAATGTTAGTCGGATTGTTTGATTTTTAGACGTGAAATTGGCGCGTGAGCGTCATTTTCGGGTATTTTGCTGTGGGGTTGTCGGGAATGATTCCTAAGTTTCTGATGGTTGGATGATTAGAAATGGAGGCTGAGGCAAAGAATTTTTCGGATTTTGTTTTGATGAGTTGCGAGATTGGCTCGATGTTTGCCAAGAGGTACAGGTGTCTGTTTGGCAAATAGCGGGACGCATTTAGTGCCAAGCGCAAGAATCTATTCTGCACTGCTTGAACTTTTTTGATGTTCTTGTTTGAAGCCAGTGACCAGAGTTCTGAACCGTATAGTATGGATGGTAGCACTACTGATTTGTATAGTTTTAACTTGGTATTTACTGATAGTCCTTCTCCTTTGAGGAGGGGGTATAATGTACATATGTGCTGTGACCCTCTGTTACAGATTTGGGTGACATGTTCGCTGAATGTCAGTCTTTTGTCAAATGTTATGCCTAAGTATTTTACATGATCATTCCATTCTAAGTTTGCGTTGTTAAATCTAATGGCTGTGTTTGGGCTCATTCTCCTGTGGGTGAACATAATAGCCTGTGTTTTGGCACTATTTATGGTTATCTTCCACAGGTTAGCCCAGTTCTGGATTAATTGTAAGTGATCCTGGAGTTTCCTGGCGATGAACAGTAAGTTTTTACTGCTCCTGTACACCGCAGTGTCGTCAGCAAACAGTGACAGGTGGCCCCCTGGTTGCTTTGGTACGTCATTTGTATAGTGAGAGTAGAGAGCTGGGCCCAATACTGAACCTTGGGGCACTCCAGCTTCTATTTGTCTGATGTTACTTTGGGCACCTGATAGTCTTACATAAAAAGTTCTGTTCCTAAGGAAGGATGCCAGGATTTGTATGATGTGTTTGGGACAGCCTTGTAGGTTGAGCTTATAGATAAGGCCCTGGTGCCAGACCTTATCAAAGGCCTTCTCAATGTCAAGGAAGACTGCCCCTGTGCTGTGCCTGATACTTCGAGCTCTGCATAGTTCGTCAGTCAGTCTCATCGATTGGTGAATGGTGCTGTGTTCACCCCTGAAGCCGAACTGTTCCTGTATGATGATGTTGTTTTCTGTGCTGAATTTCTGGAGCTCCTTGTAGATGAACCTTTCTAGGACTTTCCCCAAGAAACTCAGTAAGGAAATTGGTCTGTGGTTCTGGGGGAAAAGGTGGTCCTTATTTGGCTTTGGTATGGTTATCACCTTAGCTTGTTTCCAAGCCATGGGAAAATACTGCAAGGTTAGGCAAGCGTTGTAGATTGCTGTTAGAAACTCTAGTGCGTTTTGAGGTAGATGTTTCAATTGAAGAGGTAGGATATTGTCTGGTCCAGGCGCCTTTTTGTTTCCTATGTTTCTGAAGCATGTTCTGACTGTTTCAGAGTCCACTGGTGGAAATGTGGTGTCGCTTGGGGTTCTGAGTATTCTGTTGACATGTCTTATGACGTGTTCCTCGTGATCATCGCTCTCGTCATCCACAGCTGCTGGCGTGGTGAATTGTAGTTCGAGAGTGTCAGCCATTGTTTCAGCCTTATCCTCCGGTTCGTAAACGATTCCGTTCCTGCCGTGGAGTGGCTTATTGTCAACTGGTTTCCCCTTTCTGGTTTTGACAAGTTTCCAGAACTTTTCGGTGTTGTTGTCTGCATCGCGTAGAACATCTCCCCAGGTGGATTCTCTAAAGGCCTGAAGTTCTCGTCTGACTCGTCTGGCGAGTCTGTCGGTTCTGGCTCGGTCTGCTGGGTCCCTAAGGGTTTGCCATCTCTGGCGGTGGTATTTCTTTTCTTGCAGTAAGTCTTGGATGTGCTGAGGGAGAGCATTTCTGGAGGTGGTGTGGATTATAGCAGTAGTGGCTTTCTTCCCGCTTTCTACTATGATTTTGCTGATGTTTTCTACTGCTGTGTTGATTGCTCTCCTTGTGTGGAGCTGAGGAATCTCCGGTGTTTTTCCCTGAACCAAGTTGTTGAACGTTTCCCAGTTTGTGTGAAACGATTTAATAGTTCTGGTGTCGAACTGCCTTGCCGGGTTGTCATCTAATGTCATTAAAACTGGATTATGATCTGAGTCCAGATCATTTACCACGGTAATGGTGGCCTGGTGTCTCAGGTTTTTGCATATAAATATGTCCAGTATGTCTGGTCTGTGTGTCGAGTAGTATGGGAAGTGAGTTGGGGTGTCTGGCGCTAGGACTGTTAGGCTCCTGTGGTTGTCCAGGTATTTCCGTAGTATTCTTCCATTGGTGTTGGTGGCCCTGCAGTTCCATGTGCCATGTTTGGAATTTAAGTCCCCACCTATAATGATATATTCGGCCATGTTTGTCAGGTCAGTTAGGTCTTCAGGTTGTATATTTGGTTTACATGGAGGGTTGTACACAGCGATTAGGGTGGCTGTTTTCCCCTCTATTGTCGTTTCTACTGCTGTGGCTTCTGCTCGTCTGAGTCTTGGCGTGTTTAGTCTTCTGTGCGGCAATCTGTTTTTGACTAACACGGCTGTACCGCCCCCTTGCCGGTTTGGCCTGTCAGTTCTGTACATTGTGTAGTTCCGTACTTTAAATTTATCATCTGGTGTTAGGTGCGTTTCTGTAATTAGTGCCACACCAACGTTGTATGAGTCAAGGAATTCTTGGAGGGTATTCCTTTGAAATAGAATGCCATTGGCATTCCAAGTCATGATTGTGCTTCTTTGATTAAGGCCCGAGAAGACTGACAACTGCATGGCATATAATCGTGAATTTTGAGATCGGATCAGCAGCTTGCCTTAGCTGGGCTGCTGTGTTCTGAATTGTTCCCAGTATTTTTGGGACGTTGAACTGATTGATGAGGCCGAGAATTTCTTTTACATCTGTTCCCAGGCTTGCGATTCCAGGGAAGGGGGTGTTGGCTCCTCCGTCTTGCGCGGTTGGTGCCTCGTTCTGGGCCGCTGAAGTCGGTGCGTTTGCCGGATTTTGATTTGTCATGGTTTGTCGGCGCCATAGATTTGGCCAGCTTTTCCCGGTCATCGCAGGTACTGGTGGTTGTTTAGTTTGATTCGTGGCTGTGGTGGAGGCGTTTTTCCTCTCCTCCCTTTTCTTGAGAATTTCTAGGTAAACTGGGCATTTTTTGAAATTTGCAGTATGCTCTCCCTGGCAGTTGTAGCATTTTGGTTTTTCTACCCGTTTCTTGGTGCAGGTAGCGGTCGCATGCTGTTTGCCGCATTTTACGCAGTTTGGTTTTAGGTGGCAGTTCCTGGCGCCATGATTGAAACCTTGGCAGTTGTGACATTGAGTTGGACCTTTGGGGGCCCTGTATGACTCTACAGTCACTCCGAGGTGAAGGAGTGACTTAAGTTTGTATACTTTTCTGCCTTCATCTGAGTTTTCCAGTTCTACTATGAAGTTTGGTCGTAACCTCCTCTCCGTGGCGCCTGCGTCCAGGATGGACATTTGTGTGACCTTTTGTACTGGGAATCCAAGAAGGGAGAGCTCTTCATGTACTAGTTGTGGTTCCATGGTGACTAATAGTTTCTTTATCACCACCTTTAGGGGTCGTTTCTGGTTTATTTCGTGAGTGTAGAACGGTATGTTTTCGTTCTTTAGTAGCGTGCATAGGGCATTGAAGTCCTTCGCTTCGCTGAATTGATATGTTATTCTTCCTCCCCTGGAGTGAGACTTCAGCGTTCCACTGAGGGTCGGTTTGATCACCTGAAGGATTTTGGTGTAGCTTTTCGTGTCAAAGACTACTATTGGTGGCACATTGAACTTTGTCCTTTCCTTGTTTGGAGGGACTGCATTGTGGCCTGGGTCATTGTCAGGAAGTTCGCTAAAGCGGTTTTGAGTTGGTACTTGTGGTTGTACCGATTCCGCTTCCATGGTTTCGTCTACATTGGGGGCCTGTTCAGAGTCAGAAGCCTCGATCTTCCGCTTTGAGTCAGATGAACCCTCTGCCTGGCTTGTGTCGCTCTTGCGCTTAATTTTTTTTTTGGGTTTTTGATCGTTCCCCGCCATATTGCCTAGTGAAGGTGATGCATTGTCTGTATGTAAGTCAGTGTGGTTTGTGTGTGTAGTCGGATGATTTTCGGCCGCGGGAGCCCCAGGGGGGACCACGGCGGGCTGGGGTGGGTGATAGGATGATTCTAGAATCTCAGACAGTCGGATATGATGCTTTGTAATCTGCCTTTGCCTCTGTGAGCGCGGGCTGGTCCCACGTGAAGGGGGCCCTGACTCACAATTTCCCTCACTAACCAGCCTAGAGTCCAGCTAGCCTGGAATCACGACGAGCATCATGAACAGAAAATAAAACAACGACAAGATTGCTACTGCACGCTCGTAAACGAGCCTGCAGTCGACGGAGCTACCAAGGACGGCGACAAGCGCACGAGTCCCAAGCAGCGAGGAGGCCACTCCGTGGCGGGAGCGGCAGTCGGAAATCCCCAGCCGTGACAACACAAAGGCGGCGGAGCGCAGTAAGAATGGCGTCCGCACGCTTCGGAAGCACAGCTCGGAATCGCCTGGCCGGCCGGCACCCGCCGCCAGCCGCCGCCGCACCTTTACCAGCTCGCCCTGTTGCGGCCGCCGACCAATGGGGCGCGCGCGCAACCGGCCGCCGCACCCGAGCCCATAAAGCACCCCCACCCCGGCTGCGCCGGCACGCACTCCGCTGCTCGACTCGCTGCCGCTCGCACCGGTCGTTTTCGTTTCCGTTTCGTGTGCACCGTCGCTAGCCCATCGCCATGTCCGGACGCGGAAAGGGAGGCAAAGTCAAGGGCAAGTCAAAGTCCCGCTCAAGCAGGGCTGGGCTCCAGTTCCCGGTCGGCAGAATCCACCGCCTCCTGCGCAAGGGAAACTACGCAGAGCGCGTCGGCGCCGGGGCGCCCGTCTACCTCGCCGCCGTCATGGAGTACCTCGCGGCTGAGGTGCTCGAGCTGGCCGGAAACGCGGCCCGCGACAACAAGAAGACGCGCATCATCCCGCGCCACCTGCAGCTTGCCATCCGCAACGACGAGGAGCTCAACAAGCTCCTGTCGGGCGTCACCATCGCACAGGGTGGTGTCCTGCCCAACATCCAGGCCGTCCTGCTGCCAAAGAAGACCGAGAAGAAGGCCTAAAGGAGGCCAGGCAATCGCAGCGCCGCGTGCTCCCCTGCACGCAACGCGCTTTGCCGGCTCGGCCCACAACAATCGGCCCTTTTCAGGGCCACCACACAAACCTACGTCCAAAGCAAAATTTCAGTCGTCCTCGCCGCACCTTGTTTTGTTTTAACTTTGCACTGTCACAGCACAGCCGCCGCCGGCGCACGTCCGCCATCTTGTCGTCCACACAGCCCGTGTGGCCCAACACACACACACACACACACACACACATTTTGCACGGTCGCAGTCGCCTTCCAAACCGACAACGGCAGCAATAATGACCATTGTTGTTAAAGGGAGGCGTGTCGACACACCGCCCTCCACTCCCGCGCGCAACGGCCGTCGACACGAACGAAACAGCTGATCCGGCCGCCTATGCCCACACGCCTTGCCTCGGAAACCCCAACGCCGCCGCAAACAAACACACAGAGCCAAACCACGCAAGCAAATAATCACCGCCTCTCGCACAACAACACACAGCCCGCCATCTCCGTCGCGATCGATACAAAGACACACAAACGAAGCAGCTCCACACACAGCCAGCCACATGACACGTTTCCTTTCCTTCTCCCCTCCCAGTCACATCACGTCGCTCAAACGGAAAGAAAGAAAGAAACAAACAAACAAACAACACAGCGCACACACGCAGCAACAACACAGACTCTTTCGCACTTTTCAACTTCCGAACAGTGTGGTGGCCCTGAAAAGGGCCGTTTTCTAGTCTCTCCCACCCACAAGCACGGCCGCGGGAAGGCCAGCGCCCGCTGCGACGCAGCCTAACCGCCGAAACCGTACAGGGTGCGCCCCTGCCTCTTCAGGGCGTACACCACGTCCATGGCCGTCACAGTCTTGCGCTTGGCGTGCTCAGTGTACGTCACCGCGTCGCGGATCACGTTCTCCAGGAACACCTTCAGCACCCCGCGGGTCTCCTCGTAGATCAGACCAGAGATGCGCTTCACGCCGCCCCTGCGAGCCAGGCGGCGGATGGCGGGCTTCGTGATGCCCTGGATGTTGTCGCGCAACACCTTGCGGTGCCGCTTGGCGCCACCCTTGCCGAGCCCCTTTCCTCCCTTGCCGCGGCCTGTCATCCTTCCTTCCTCGGGCAAAGCAAAACGTGCACAAACAGCAGCTGCAGCGGCTGGCGAGTCGGCTACGGTCTGCGCCCAGCGCGCCCGCCGCCCCCCTATATAGACTCTGGCCCGCCCTCCCCCCACCACGCGCAACCGAGGGCATATAAGCGCAGCACGGAGGCGCGCGGGCCCGTTGTCAAGGCAGCACCGGACGCCGCGCCGCACCTAACCTCCACGCACGCCGCTCCGCTACCGCTACCGCTACCGCTACCGCCATGGCCCGCACAAAGCAAACGGCCCGCAAGTCCACCGGCGGAAAGGCGCCGCGCAAACAGCTCGCCACCAAGGCGGCGAGGAAGAGCGCGCCCGCCACCGGAGGCGTCAAGAAGCCCCACCGCTACAGGCCGGGCACCGTCGCCCTGCGAGAAATCAGGCGCTACCAGAAGAGCACAGAGCTGCTCATCCGCAAGCTGCCATTCCAGCGCCTAGTGCGCGAGATCGCCCAGGAGTTCAAGACCGACCTGCGCTTCCAGAGCTCCGCAGTCATGGCCCTGCAGGAGGCCAGCGAGGCCTACCTCGTCGGCCTCTTCGAAGACACCAACCTGTGCGCAATCCACGCCAAGCGCGTCACCATCATGCCCAAGGACATCCAGCTCGCGCGCCGCATCCGCGGCGAGCGCGCCTAAACCGCGCCGCGGCACCGCACCGCACAAACAAAAACGGCCCTTTTCAGGGCCACTAACATCTCTCCGTCGCGAGCAAACTTTGTCGGTCGCCTGCCTCTCGCCCCGCAACCCAAAAACAAAAACCACCACTTCCCGTCCGTCCGCCACACCCGCTCACTCTGCCTGCCTGCTAGCAGCGCGCAACAATCACACATCATCCCTCCCCGGCGCTCAAAGCGCACAATACCCAACGGCCGACGTCACACCGCACGGGTGGCTGGCCGGCCGCCGCTTTCGTTTCGAAAACAAAAAAACCCGCACTCCACTCCGACGGCCAACGGCCAGGCAGGCGCGCTCGCTCGCTCTACACGCCACCGAAATCCCCGCCGACTCCTTCCACATCTCAACGTGCCCCCCGTTGCAAAACATAACACACACAAAGGAACAAAACAAAACAAAGACCAGACACGACTCGACTCGACAAGACAGACATCCGAGAAGAACGAACGCAGGCAAGCCAACCAACGTATTCAAACAAAACAACGTGACAGAAAACCAACCGTCGGCCGCCGCCACAAACACGGCGACAATCAACCACGACAACAACAACACCGCTTACCGCTACCGCCGCCCACACCCGCCACCGACCCCCGCAATCCAACCACCACGGCACGCAAACAGCATCCCCACGGGCATACAGACAGACACCCACACCAAACGCAACACGACAATCAAAACCTTCCCCGACGTGCTTTGATGGCCCTGAGAAGGGCCGTTTTGGGCCGCGCGTCTCTTGCGCGCCACTAGACGACGACGGGGGGTGGGGACGACGGAGTCAAGCGCCAAACCCTTCCTTTCCCATCTCTTTCTCCTCTACTCTACTTCTTCTTCTTGGGCGAAGCCTTCGCCTTAGACGGCGTCGTCGCCTTCTTCGGGCGCGGCGCCTTCGGCTTCTTCGTCGGAACCTTGGCGGCCTTCTTCGCCTTCGACGGCGACTTGGCCTTGGCCGGCTTGGCCGCAGCCGCCTTCTTCGCACCCGCGGGAGCGGCCGACGCCGCAGACGCCTTCTTGGCGGCGCCCGCCTTCCGACCGGTCGCCGCCTTCACGCCACCAGCCTTCTTTGCGCCGGCCGCACGGGCGCCCTTCTTCTCCTTGCTGGCCGGAGCGGCGCGCTTCTTCTTGGCACCGCCAGCACGAGCCTTGCCGCCCTCGGCCGCCCCCCCGCCGCCGGCGCCGGCAAGCTTGAACGAGCCGGACGCGCCCTTCCCCTTCGTCTGCACCAGCTCGCCCGCCACGACGGCCGACTTGAGGTACTTCTTGATAAACGGCGCCAGCTTCTCCGCGTCCAGCTTGTAGTGCGCGGCTATGTACTTCTTGATCGCCTGCAGCGACGACCCGCCGCGCTCCTTCAGACTCTTGATGGCGGCCGTCACCATCTCAGAGGTGCGCGGGTGCGCAGGCTTGGCGCGCGGCTTCTTCGCAGACGACGCAGACTTGGCCTTCTTCGTCGTGCCGGTGGCGGCGGGTGCCGCAGCAGTCTCGTTCGTAGCCGCCTGATCTGCCATTTCGACGACGCGCGTAACACACAGCGAGAGCGAGCGGGACGGCAGGCACGCAAGCACAGCACAGCAGCAGAGCAGAGAATCACAAGGCCCAGCCAGTGTCGCGGGCGGGCGCGGACGGCCGAGAGAGCGGCCGCCACTCTGCGCGCCGCCGCGCCGCGCCTCCCGCGCTTGCTACCGCCCAACGTCCGACAGCCTGTGCGGAGCAGCCCCAAACCTGCGCCACAACCGCCCGCGCCTTTCAAACCACCGAGGATGGGGCTACACACAGCCACACCACAGTCGCCAACCAGTCGCCACGGCAGCGCCGCAAACCACGGCCAAACTGCAGCTACCGCGCGCTACAGCCTGGGTCGGCCCGCCGAGAATCGCCGCCCCCGCCCAAATGCCGCCCCCACAGCCCCAGCCGACGACCCGCCACAATGGCCAAACCTTCGGCAAAACTCCCACACCGTCGCCGCGGCAGCCCGGCCAGCGCGGCCGGCGCCACAGCCACACAAGCCGAGGCGTGCGGCGATGACGGCCGTGCAAACGCGCCTCCGCCGCCCCATCGCCTTCCGTCGCCCTCCCGCCGTTTCCCGATCGGCCCGCAGCCGTCGGGCCACATCGCGCGCCGTCCTCCTCCTCTCGCCCGCCAACATTCACAGCCGTTTCTCAACAATTGCCCGCCGCAAACGGACGCCGCCTGCGCAACAGGCGCCGCCGCCCCTCGCCGCTTCCGACCCGACCCAACCCCTCGACCGAGGCAAACCGCAATCCGAATCTACAGACCAACCCAATCTGCCGTCAAGCACACACGACAGCCGACCTTACACGTTACGCGTTACACATTACGTTTACACGTCTACGTTAGGTTAGGTTAGGTGGACGTGGGTTAGGTTAAGGGGACTTGGGTTAGGTTAAGCGTCAAACTTAGGTTAAGCATTCAAACACGTCAGGCGTCAGAGGTTAGGTTAGGTTAGGTTAGGTTAGGTTAGGTTACACGTTAGGTTAAAGGGTCAGTGCTAGGTTAAGAAGCGTCAAACGTAGGTTAAAAAAGCGTTCAAACGTGAGGCGTGAGCCGGACAGCTTACCTTACGTAGACGTTAGGGGCTCACAGGCTGAGCTCACCTCGCCACACCACAGGTTCGGTTCGGTTCGGTTCGGTTCGCTCGGCTCAGCGTAAAGCGCCGAGGTCAGGGTTACGTTCGTTCACCTTCGGGCGCCACACTTTCGGTTGAAAGGTCGCGACGGGACGACGTCGGCAGGCACGCCGCAAACGAACAAAAACGTACAGACGACGTCGGAAACCGCCGACAGACGGGGGAGCAGCACGACCACGACCAGACACCGAGCGCGAACGAGACACACGCGAACCACCCCCACCGGCCAAAGGGCACCACACAACAACCCAGAGCACCACGTGTCGACACCAGAGCAACCCGCCGCTCACGCGACATGGCTGGCACCGAAGGGCAACCGCCCGCAACTGCGCTTTCCGCGCCGGCCCGGATGCACGTCGTGCTACAACAACACCACTACCGTACACAGCCGCTGTTCACAACATCACTATCAATGGCGCGCCCGCGGCTCGCCGCCGTCGCAGTCGCAGCCCCAACGCCAGCACTTTTGCACCACCATTCACACGCACCGCAACACAGCTCGCCGACACAGCCGAACAAAACAAACACCACACAACAACAGCAACAACGCCGCCGCCTCTACTTGTGCCGGCGACCCACCCCGCCGATGGCGCACCTTTCGCCAGCCGGCAATCGACACACACGCACCCACCCACCGGGGCCCAGTGCAAAAAAAAAACAAAAAAAAACACACAAAAACAAAAAAACAAAACAACACAAACGACACGGGAAGCGCACACCGCCACTTCGCGCGCACGCCACCAACCAGTCGTCGTCTCAAAATAACAAACACAAACAAAATAAACTAACAACTAGGGCAACACAAAACAAAAACGCCTCGCACGAACCGCCCACAAAAAGGACAAGCACACGCACAGCCTCTGCTGACGACCACGACGCAGCGGCACGCTGCTCCTGTCCCGCGCCACGCGCCCCGCGCCCCGCGCCCCACTCGATTCACAACTCACGCGACACCGTCAACGACGGGCTCGCTTCCCGCAACCTACCACCTTTCCGCCACGACGCACAGCCCCAGCCCCACCCGACGACTGCACTTTCACCACCGCCTCCCCCTTCCCCCCCAAAACACACACACACAGCCAGCCAAAAACGCACTCGCGACCCACACATGCACGTGCATCGGCACACGCCAACCAGTCAACGTCGACAACCACACGCAAGGCTCGAAACGAAAACGAAACCGGCGTCCTTCCACGTTGCCATCAAGCTACGCGACACAAGACACAAGGAACCAACACAACAGCCGGCCCCACTAATTCCCACTCTCACGCCGCAAAAAGCACACCGAAACCGCCAAACACGCACGCACATTCCCCTTCGCACTGACACCACCGACCGGCTCGCTACCACACACCTCTCGGCAGCCGTTTCACGCCAATTCGCCACACCGCCCACACAGTCGACAAGCGCCCGCCCTGTACGGCACACGCAACGACGCAGCGCAGCAAAGGGCGCCCGCAACACATACCTCTCCGCCGCCCCATCCGCCAGTCGTTATGTCCCAAGAAGAGGAGAGCAACACAGGATTTACCTGACGGCATTGCCTGCATTCGTCAGAGGAGAAAGGGTGTGTTGAACTTCTTTATTTGGTGTATGGCATCGGGGTATGCGGGATCATAAAAGAAAATCATAGGGACGGAGCTGCAAGCAGCGTCCGTTTGGTGCACTCCCGAGTCTCAGCGGTCGAGGAGTGCAACAGGCCGCTGATAGCGGTCACGAACATCTTGAGGTGCGCCAACGTCTCGAATGAGGGGATTGGCAGAGGCGCGCGACCGTCGGTAAAAACGGCTGGCATTCTGCTGGATGCGGGGCATCACTTCCAGTTCATCAGCTGCATGGTGGAGGTATTGATGCGGAAACTGCGGGTGTACATGGAAGACCCGCCGGAGGATCTTATTCTGTTGCGCCTGAAGACGCTGAATATGCGTGGGAGCCGCATTGCCCCAGGCCTCACACGCATAGTCCACAATTGGTCGTATAAATAAGCGGAAGATGAGGAGGCCATTCCGGATGGAGAGGTCAGACCCTTCATTAAGGAATGGGTACAGCGCACCCATCCGCTGGTGGACTTTGGCATGCACGGCGTCGATGTGTGGCTTCCACAGTAGGCGATCGTCCATGATAACGCCCAGGTACCGGACGGTCTTCTGCCAGGGGAGGGCGGTCCCATAGAGTCGAAGTGGCGGGGCCGGCATCGTCGTCTTCCTCGTAAAGACGATGGCCTGCGTCTTCAGGGGGTTGAACCGGATGCGCCAGCGAGCTGCCCAGATCGCGAGGTCGTCGCATGCCTGCTGCAACCGGGAATGCATGGCGGCATGCCACCGGCTCCTGGTGTAGAGCATCGTATCGTCGGCGTAGACGGCTTTCTCCACTCGGGGCGACGTCGGAAGGTCCGAGGTAAATATAGTATAAAGGACGGGGCCCAGGACGGAGCCCTGCGGCACCCCGGCGACGATAGGTCTGGCAGTGGAGAGAGCCGCATCAACGCGGACAGCGAAAGTACGGTGCTGCAGGTACGACGCAATGAGGCGCACGTACGCTCGGGGAAACCCAAGGTGGTCCATCTTCCAGAGAAGTCCAGCATGCCAAACACTGTCAAAGGCCTTCGTGACATCTAGAAGAACCCCTCCACAGTATTCCCGGTTGTTGAAGGCGCGAGTGATGTACTCCACAACACGTACAATCTGCTGGGTCGTGGAGTGGCCGCTGCGGAATCCAAACTGTTCCGGGGGGAGGATTTCCCGAATATCCAGGATGGTCCGGAGTCGCTGAAGAAGAAGCCGCTCAAACAGCTTGCTGATGTGCGGAAGCAAACTGATAGGCCGGTAGGATTTTGGGTCCTTCCGATCCTTGCCCGGCTTAGGAACAGCAATAACGATGGAGTGCTTCCACGCTGCAGGGTAGGTGCGAGTCCGCAGAACCCAATTGAAGATGGCAGTGAGATGAACCACAGCCAGGAGCGGCAGGTTCTTCAGGACCCGGCCGGTAATGTCGTCAACACCTGGAGCCTTGGACGCCGGGAGAGCCTTGATGCTTGCACGGACTTCGGCCACTGAAATAGGTGGTATGTCGTCACGGTCCTCCTCCCCGTCCCCGTGGAGGATGGTCTGCACTGCTGCGTCAACCTGGTCGACGTGTAGCTGGTCCACATCTTCTTGAAGGGGGGTAAAATTCTCCTGAAAGATGTCCGCAAGGAGATTCGCCTTATCCTCATGTAGATAGGCCGTCCCAGTCGGTGTTGCAAGAGGGGGCATCCGTGTCCTGCGCTTCGTAAAAAAGCGGACTGCATTCCAGTGCATGGGGTCAGGGGTGAACGCCTGCAGTTTCTCAGCCCAGCGGCGATTCTTATGCTGGACAATTGCGGCCTTGATGTCACGGCGCAGGCTGTTGATGTGGCGCTTCAGCTGTGGGTCCCTGGTCACACGCCATTCCTTGCAGAGGCGATTACGTGTGCGGATGTCCTGGAGGATTTCCGCCGGGAGAGCGGAAGATGCGACTGTGCTGGTGCGCGGGCGGGGCGTCGCTCCCACCAAAGCTGCGGTGAGTGTATCAGCAAACTGGGCTGCAGAGGCCTCGTGAACGCCGACGCCATCCACCTGTCGCTGCAGGGCTGCAGTAACTCGTCGCTGGAAGCAGGGCCAATCCGTGTGGTTGAAATTGAGGTGGCCCGGACTCTGCGCCGGGGCGACGTCCAGTTGAAAGAGAACGGGCAGATGGTCGGAGTTCAGTTCGTGAAGGACTTCAGCAGTCAGGAACTGATTAAGTCCCCGAGTAATGGCGATGTCAAGAATGTCGGGCCTCCCTCTGCTAGGATAACACGTCGGCTCCACGGGCCCACAGACATACGCGTTCACCTCTTCAGTGGCCTGGAGTAGAAGGCGCCCATTACGATTGGTGACCAATGAATTCCAGGCCGCATGTTTGCAGTAAGGTCACCTGCGATGAAATATTTGCCTGGAGTCCGTAGAAGGAGACGGGCATCATCGATGAGGAGCTGGCGGCGAGGGCTCCGGTAGACAGCCATGAACGTGACTGGTCCAGTGGCTGTTTCAACCTGGACAGCAGTAACTTCAATAGACCCGATGGCAGGCGGTTGAATTTCACAATGCGGGATGGAGGAGCGGATGAAGATCGCCGTGCCACCCCCCTGCGTCGGTCTGTCGGTCCGAAAGCATCGGTAATTTGCGATGTTGGAGCGGATGCCTGGCTTGAGAAATGTCTCATTCACCAGGCATATGTCCACGTCATGTTCAAACAAGAACTGCCGGAGCTCCTCAAGGTCGTAGGTGAGGTTGGCGGCGTTATAAGCCACGATGCGGAAATCATCCAAGCGGCGGCGTCTAGGCATGCTGGGCTACTGAAGTGTCTGCAGTAGGAGCCTGAAGGCTTCGTGAGATCGTCGCCTCCACCGTGGCGGCGATGGTTGCAGGCAGGTGGACGATGGCATTGGTCAACTCGGTCACCATCGTGGTCAGATGCTGCAGCAGCTGGAAAACGTCGTGGAGCCCAACAGTAGGCACCGCAGTGGGTGAAGGAGAAGCTGGCTGGCGGTCCTGGCGCGGAAGAGGCGGCGGGACGCTTGGCACCTCGGCAGCTGCAGTAGCCCGTGGGTGGGAGACGCCCTTCAGTGCATCGGCCACTGTGACACCGGGCTGGATCCTCGCGGACCGGCGTTCCATGAGGGAGGGCCACGTACGGTTGTCATTGGCCGGCCGTGTGGGCGGCGGTTGGCGCCGCCGGCGGGTATCAGCACGTCGGGAAGGCGGGACGGGAGGAAGACCCCGCTGCCGACGGCTAGCCTCCTTATGCTTCGCGCAGGAACGAAAATTGGCAGGATGACTGCCTCCACACAGGCCACAGATGGGCGGCTCATCCTTGCTTCGTGGACAAAGGCGGCTGTCGTGGCCAGCACCACACTTGACGCACATAGGCGGCATAGTGCAGTGACGGGCCACGTGGTTGAACCCTTGGCACCGGAAGCATTGGACCGGGCCACGGGACTTCCGCAGACGTTCCACGGTGACGGAGAGGTCGTAAATCCTGGTTAGCTGGAATATTTCCCGATGCCGAGGAGTGTCCTGCAGGACGACGACGCGGTGGCCAGTAAGCTGATTGGTCCCGGGCATACGATGGTAATCCACCACCGTCGCGACGAAGCCGAGGTCCTCCAGTTCTTCCTTCAGTTCGTCATGGGTGAGAGACGCCGGAATGTGCTTCAACAGCGCCTTCAGAGTCGGCGGACGGACCGCTGGATAGGTATACATGGGGATACCCTCTCGCCCAACCATATCCATTACGGTCACATAATCCTCAGTACAGGAGAGGTTGAGTTTGAGGGTATCACCCCCTGTCTGCTTGGCAGTAAACGACTGCTTACAATGTTCCTTTAACCACGTGTGCAGTTGCTTGTAGGAGTTCTTAAACTGCAACACAATGGGCGGCACCTTCCGCTGCAGCTGAGGCGGGGACGGTTGCTGCTGCGCCCCCTGCTGTGGCTGTTGCTGCTGGGGCGGTGGAACGTCGTCCGCGCCGTCTTGGATGACGTCGTAGCGGTTAGACGTTGGCACCGCGTCCGTGTCAGGCCGCCGCTGCGGCTGCTTCGAGACCTTCTTCTTTGGTGGCTTCCGGAAACCGTCATCTGCCCCGGTGGCGGCGTCGCCGGTACGCTTACGACTATGCTGCTGGTGGCCGTCGTCATCTTCACCCGAAGAGTCATGAGTGCAATCCATACCGAGATCCAAAGTCCTTGCACAGGTCGTCAACAGATCGTTTTCACGGAGGCGTTGCCTGGTCATCATAGGTGGGGGGCCGGATGAGGCCGCCGACGAAGTATTCTCCGCCGGACGGCGATCCGCCACACCCTCAGCCGGAGTAGCGTCCGTAGACATAACGAGCTCTCGCGCGACACGTCCGCTCTCGTCGGAAGACTAACTCCGAATCTCTCCGCCGCCCGACGCGCCAACCGCCACACCACACCGCCAGCCACTCGCAAATTGTGCACTGCCACCAGCCACACGTCCAACACGCCGCGCCGCCTCCGGCCACCCGCCAGGGGGCGCTCACGTCCGCGACAACAGCGCGGCCCGCCGGGCCGGGCCGGGCCGAACCGAACCGAGCCGCCGCTGCTCTGCACTCGGCACGGCCACACCCTGCTGCAGACCGGGCTCGTCCCTCTGTACGCGTCTGCCTGCGCATCAACACAACACGACCTTTTTTTTTTTTTTTTTTTTTTTCCTCTCTACCGCCAACCCTTCTTCTCGCGTTTTACTCGTTGTTGCAGCAGCGGCGCACACCTACACATCCACAGCCCCAGCCGAGCCGGCCTCACCTCAGGGCCCGCCGCCAGCGTCTCCTCCTCGGGCACAGGTGCGGTGCTGTGGCCGCCCATCCAACCGCATTGCTGGCCGTCCAGCCACCAGGCGTTCCCACTGCCGCGAGCCACGCCGCGCACCGACCCTGCTGCAGAAAACGAAGCATAGCCAGAGACCGACCGATACACAAAGCAAGCCGTCGCCTCGCCTCTTGTCCTTCCTGCCTTCCTTCCGCCCCCGCCCTTCTCACACCACCGCCTCTCCACTTTCGCCCCCCCCCCCTCCTTTTCTTTTTTTTTTTTTTTGTTGTTTTCTTCTTTCTTTCTTTCTTTCTTTGGCCCTCTCTCCTTCCCGCCATGGCGGTTACGGCACCGCCTGCAGCGGCAGATTGTTTGCGCCCACACGCCTACTCCTACCACCATTAACCTTGCCCTGCCCTGCCCTGCCCATCAACGTCGCAGTCGAACCGACGCTTGCCAACACACTGCCCACGTTCCTTTCTCTTTTCGGCCTACGCCCATTACGCGCCGCCGCCACAGCACCTTCCCTTCCCACAACACACCGACGTCATCACACGCACCCAACACAGGGGCCACGACCGTGTTCCTCGCCCACTCCCATCCCGCACGGTACGCACATTCCCAACTACTACCGCGCACCCTCCCTTTCCAATCTGTGTGTCTCTGTGTCTGTGTCCTGTCCGCGCGTGACGCCTCTCAACATCCGCCGTCCCCCGTCCCGTTTTCGCCCCCATGCCGTCGTCGCGCCGCCTCCTCCCCGTCCACCGCCGCCCCTGTCCGCCCCGCACCACACCATACACCGCTGCTTGTCCCGGCCGTTGCCACCAAAGGCGCCGACCGCAAACGCGCCACGCCGCAGCCCCCGTGCGTCTCGCGCTCGCTTGCATCTCCGTGCCGACGCTGCCTCTCTTCCCGCTCGCACTCGACCTCGACAACACAGTCTTTGGCTCCGCCACTGCGTGTTCCGGTGGTACGCACGCTGCAACACGTATGTATTCATTACCAGAGCGATGGCGAGGCATGACAGCATCTCTGTCTGACCAGAGAGTTCTTTATCGCTGCTAGTCGGCGCTTGGACCGCGCCAGACGACAGTAGTGGCACGCACCGGGTCGCCAGGAACAGTTGTTATATATATTGTAGCGCGAGTCGGGAGAGGTAGTAGTCGGTCGACAGTAGTAGCGGGTGGACGGTTGTACTGAGCGGGCGTCGGCGGCGTGCTCTGCTCGTCTCGCGACTCTGGTCACGGTTCGGGACGATGTATAGTATATTGTGTGTTATAATCAAAAGGTGGTGTGACGCTGCATTGCGCAAATCTGATAACGTATGTTCATTGTACTTATTTCGTTCAACAACAAAAGCCCCACTATTACTTTTTTTCTAAAGTAACTTTTGTCTCTTAACGAAAAACATTCACTTTTTAAAGACTACTTCCTATGGCATTTCCCTCCAAGGAGTGCAATTAATTACCAGCCAGCACTCATTCATTGCACACAGCTGTGTAAGGGGTATCTACAATTGAGGAGCGGATATAAAAGCAATTTTTTGTTTTTTTTTTTTGTGTGTGTGTGTTGTAACCTCCCAGCAAAATTTAAAATAATGGACAATGTTATTTACGGATGCTAATGGACATTGCGCTAATTGTAACCTCGCCCACAATGAGAGGTATTGAAAATGGCAACAAAAATGTGAAATTCGCAATCTGACTCAAATATAAAGTCTTCACACAACATTTAAAAACGTCCGTTCAGTGACAAGAAACTTCAATTAAACCGAAATATCGGTCTTTGGCCCTGTGCAAAACAATCAGAATTAAAGTCTTACCTCCGAATAAATGGATGTCACATTTCTGCTCTGGTTGTTGCGCAGCGCTTGGACGAACTGCATTGCAAATAATAATATTCTCTTTTTTTGTGATTTTAGTGACATTTTTCTTCAAAGAAGTGGAATGAAGTGTGAAGTGCAACGAACTCTTTAGTTCAATAAAAAATTAAATGTTTGAAAAATGCTTTTGAAATAAAAATTATTATTGGGCAACTTGTTGGAGAATAATTACAATAAATACACTTTTTCATTATCTAATGATTATATTAATTAACAGTATACCTTATTCACCATCTTGACCAGTGTTGCCGACCGCCTACATCACACAACCGCACGACTACTGACAGAGTACAGCCCTCAACTACACAGAGCTACGGACTCGCAACGACTACTACTGACTGACTGACTGACTGACTGAGAACCGCTCGCAACACTCGCGCAGTCCAGCGCAAACTCTCTGGTCACAGATGCTACAATGTCTCGCCATCGCTACTATGTTACATACGTGTTTCAGTGTCTTTTTCATTGGGGTAACGATCTTTGGCTCTTTCTATTCTGAATACAGGGCCAAAGGTCAACGCTGCTGCCCTTATACAATTTATCAGGTTTCATTATGTCTGTTGCAATGTTACATACGGTTCACTCTTTCATTAATATTATCGTTGGGTTTGTTTTGTAGGGACGTTAGTTAACATTCTGGCACATTTTTATTATCATCGGACTCTCTGCTATTTGTGCAGGGAGGTTATACCTGGGTCCATTTCCATTTCCATTTACATTTTAATATTGATAGACTTTTTGTTTTCTTTTTTGTTTCTTGTTGTTTTTCCTTCTTTTTTCTTGTTGTTTTTTTTTTGTTTTGTTTTTCCCGCTCTCACCACCACCGCCGCATCACGCCTTCCGTTTTCTTGGTTTCTTTTCTGTTCTTCAACTGCTTCAACATCACCGCGCCCCATTTCCACACCACAGCCATCAGCCTCCAAGACGGGCGGGCGCAGTGTGCCATTTCCGGCGCACGAGCACACCCGTACGGTACTCTCCTCGCCCCCACGCCACCAACAACACAGCGACCACGCGGCTTTCAGGCACGGCACGGCACGGCACGGCACGGCACGGCACGGCACGGCACGGCACGGCACGGCACGGCACGGCACCGGCGAAATGCGCCGCCCCCGCCCCTCCGCGCATCCGTCCGTCTCGCCACGTTCACTGACAGCCGCGTCTGCGGCTACACCACGACAACCACAACACAACACCGCTCCCCTCCCTGGCAACTCACATTGTTTTTCTCCTCCTCTTTTGCACAAACCACAACGCCGAGCACAGGCGCAAGCCACCCACACCGCGCCCCTCCCCGTCCCGTCTTTGGCCGCCGCTCCTCGTTTCCTCGTTTGCCCCCTCCCATCTCCCGAAATGCCATGCCAGCAGCGTTACGCATGCCCCTCCCACATGCAGGGCACGCCCACCTCCAAACACTGCCAATTCACGGACGCACGCACACACACACACACACACACACACACACACACACACACACACACACACACTCACTCACTCACTCACTTTCTCGACACCTTTCTGTACGGAGGGTGCGTCATCTCGACCGTGACAGAGTGACGGCAACTATCGACGATCCATTTCCCCCCACTGGTAAAACATGTCCACTAACACCTACATACATCATTCAAGTACACAGACAATAGCATACACACAATGGGAGGGCACACGAACATGGACGGCACGGCACTGTCATACACTCTTCCTCAGAACCATATCAACAAACGTTACGTACATCCGGGAAAGCGAAAGCGAACGCGAACGCGAAAGCGAAAGCGAAAGCAAAAGCAAAAGCAAAGGCAAAGCCCAATGCAGCCGTCAAAGGTAACGTTCACCACGGCAGACACTTGCAGCCGCGCCGCCGTTAAACGCATTTCAGTGCGGCTCCAATACGCCTCCGACACGGGAACGTTCCGTTGCTCTACGAATGCGTTTCTCCCCTTTTTCCCTTCCTCTCTCTTTTGCCCCCCCTCCTTGCACTCTTGCCTCCTTCCTCACGTTCTGCCCAGACATTCGACCGATCAAAGTCAACCTTTCGTTACCGTTCTCAGCGCGACGGTGTACAACAGTATGACGGGTGTGCCCAAGACTTCGGTTCAGTTGCGTGACGCCGGTCTATCGCGCCGATCGACAGTTACTCAGGGGGCGACGGATCGGACCACGTCACCGACACACAAAACACTTTCAAACAAACAAATACATACCGGATGGACACAGACAAACACGTGTACAGACATTCGCCAAACAAACGACCGCCGCCGCCGCCGCCGCCGCCGCCGCCGTCGTCGTCTAGCGTCGCGCTTACTGTACTGCACTGGACACGCGTGCATCTTGAATGACGACATCGGTGTGCGTGCGTCGTACGCAATCAGTCAGACACGGCTATCAAACATCAGAGTCGAATGGTACATCATCGTGCGTGTCGCCGTACACGTACAGTACAATACAACAACAATGCGTCTTAATGGCACGTTCATTTCAACGTCACTCACACACCTCCACGCTGCAGTTACGTCGCACCATTGTCAAACTCGGCGTACAGCAAAGGGAATAGTGGGCGGCAAACAAAACCAAACAAAAACATTTCACATTTCACCCTCGCCATGTATGATGTGCAAAAAAACAAACCCGCAAACGGCCGTCGTTACGGTGACACAAAAGTCGCCGATCGCACAGTCCCCCCTCGCAGACGGGTAACACACACACACACACACACACACACACACACACACACACACACACACACACACACCAACAACACCAACGGGTCAAAAACCACGCCAACGAGGCGTGCCACCATTCCACGCCACGGCGACCAACCTCGTGGCCGTACCCCGCGCAACACGCTTTGACGCGCCCCCCCACCCACAATCAAAATGCACACATACATCACAGCCGTCCACACAAACAACAACAACAACAATTCCGCCCTTCCCGCAAAAGGCAAGTTGGTGGCCCTGAAAAGGGCCGTTTTGCCGCTCTCGCAACGGAGGAGCCTTCTCCATCCTTCCTTCCTTCCATTCCAGAGCCACCTCCTTACTTGGAGCTCGTGTACTTGGTCACCGCCTTCGTGCCCTCGCTCACGGCGTGCTTGGCCAGCTCGCCAGGCAGCAACAGCCGCACAGCGGTCTGGATCTCGCGGGACGTGATGGTCGAGCGCTTGTTGTAGTGCGCCAGGCGAGAAGCCTCGGCCGCAATGCGCTCGAAAATGTCGTTCACGAAGCTGTTCATGATGCTCATCGCCTTCGACGAGATGCCCGTGTCAGGGTGCACCTGCTTCAGCACCTTGTAGATGTAGATGGCATAGCTCTCCTTCCTCTTGCGCTTCTTCTTCTTGTCGCCCTTCGAAATGTTCTTCTGCGCCTTGCCAGCCTTCTTGGCGGCCTTCCCGCTAGTCTTGGGCGGCATCTCGAACCAACGTACGGCAGCAGCAACACCAGTAGCAAGCGCTCCGCTCTAGTCAGCGTCTCCCCACACAGTGGCACCCGCCGCCAGCCGCCGCCGCACCTTTACCAGCTCGCCCTGTTGCGGCCGCCGACCAATGGGGCGCGCGCGCAACCGGCCGCCGCACCCGAGCCCATAAAGCACCCCCACCCCGGCTGCGCCGGCACGCACTCCGCTGCTCGACTCGCTGCCGCTCGCACCGGTCGTTTTCGTTTCCGTTTCGTGTGCACCGTCGCTAGCCCATCGCCATGTCCGGACGCGGAAAGGGAGGCAAAGTCAAGGGCAAGTCAAAGTCCCGCTCAAGCAGGGCTGGGCTCCAGTTCCCGGTCGGCAGAATCCACCGCCTCCTGCGCAAGGGAAACTACGCAGAGCGCGTCGGCGCCGGGGCGCCCGTCTACCTCGCCGCCGTCATGGAGTACCTCGCGGCTGAGGTGCTCGAGCTGGCCGGAAACGCGGCCCGCGACAACAAGAAGACGCGCATCATCCCGCGCCACCTGCAGCTTGCCATCCGCAACGACGAGGAGCTCAACAAGCTCCTGTCGGGCGTCACCATCGCACAGGGTGGTGTCCTGCCCAACATCCAGGCCGTCCTGCTGCCAAAGAAGACCGAGAAGAAGGCCTAAAGGAGGCCAGGCAATCGCAGCGCCGCGTGCTCCCCTGCACGCAACGCGCTTTGCCGGCTCGGCCCACAACAATCGGCCCTTTTCAGGGCCACCACACAAACCTACGTCCAAAGCAAAATTTCAGTCGTCCTCGCCGCACCTTGTTTTGTTTTAACTTTGCACTGTCACAGCACAGCCGCCGCCGGCGCACGTCCGCCATCTTGTCGTCCACACAGCCCGTGTGGCCCAACACACACACACACACACACACACACACACACACATTTTGCACGGTCGCAGTCGCCTTCCAAACCGACAACGGCAGCAATAATGACCATTGTTGTTAAAGGGAGGCGTGTCGACACACCGCCCTCCACTCCCGCGCGCAACGGCCGTCGACACGAACGAAACAGCTGATCCGGCCGCCTATGCCCACACGCCTTGCCTCGGAAACCCCAACGCCGCCGCAAACAAACACACAGAGCCAAACCACGCAAGCAAATAATCACCGCCTCTCGCACAACAACACACAGCCCGCCATCTCCGTCGCGATCGATACAAAGACACACAAACGAAGCAGCTCCACACACAGCCAGCCACATGACACGTTTCCTTTCCTTCTCCCCTCCCAGTCACATCACGTCGCTCAAACGGAAAGAAAGAAAGAAACAAACAAACAAACAACACAGCGCACACACGCAGCAACAACACAGACTCTTTCGCACTTTTCAACTTCCGAACAGTGTGGTGGCCCTGAAAAGGGCCGTTTTCTAGTCTCTCCCACCCACAAGCACGGCCGCGGGAAGGCCAGCGCCCGCTGCGACGCAGCCTAACCGCCGAAACCGTACAGGGTGCGCCCCTGCCTCTTCAGGGCGTACACCACGTCCATGGCCGTCACAGTCTTGCGCTTGGCGTGCTCAGTGTACGTCACCGCGTCGCGGATCACGTTCTCCAGGAACACCTTCAGCACCCCGCGGGTCTCCTCGTAGATCAGACCAGAGATGCGCTTCACGCCGCCCCTGCGAGCCAGGCGGCGGATGGCGGGCTTCGTGATGCCCTGGATGTTGTCGCGCAACACCTTGCGGTGCCGCTTGGCGCCACCCTTGCCGAGCCCCTTTCCTCCCTTGCCGCGGCCTGTCATCCTTCCTTCCTCGGGCAAAGCAAAACGTGCACAAACAGCAGCTGCAGCGGCTGGCGAGTCGGCTACGGTCTGCGCCCAGCAGCAGCAGCTGTGCAATGTCGTGGGACGCAGTGATCTGCGTCTCCATTCAGTTATAGAAGTCTGTAGCGCCATTGGCGCTGTTCCTTCTAGCGTCTATGTCTTAAATCTAGGGAAAGTCTTTTCTTATTGTCTATATCTTGTTCTGCACAATGAACACTGTTTCGAGAATGTCTTTACTTCGGCTCAATCTTCCAGATGGCGAAGTAAGTCTGGCCAGCGTAGTGTTGCGCGCCAGTGAGGTCGTTGGCCGAGCACTCGCACCAATGGGTTGCGCGAGTTCGCGGTCTTCTCATAAAAAGTTCGCGCGGCTCTCTGGAACCGCTGACGGAGTGTAGGGACGTCCGCGATGACGTGGAGTTCCTCCGTGTTGAAGTCCGGCGGGAGGTGTAGTACCGCCCTCAAAGCTCTGTTTTGCACTCTTTGAAGGCGGCGGATGTTGGTCTCAGCTGCGTTGCCCCATACGACCGCTGCGTAATCAAACAGCGGCCTGATGGTTGCCTTGTACAGCGTGAGACCTAGTTCTTCTGGTAGGGTTGAGGTGGGGTTGATGACTGGGTATAGGAGGCGTAGCCGTCCCAATGCCTTTCTCCTCACCTCTTCTATGTGTTGGCGCCACGTGAGACGACTGTCGAACGTGACGCCAAGATATTTGGCGCTGTTGCTCCATGGTACTGCCCTTCCGCGGACTGTCAGCTGCGGCGCGCCTTGAGGAACTGGGCGCAGCGCGATGATTAGTGCCTGGCTCTTTTCCGGGTTGTAGGCCAGGCGCCATGTTGTGGCCCACTCCTCGAGGGCCGTTGTTGCCGTCTGTAGACGCCGCTGCAGGGTGTGGACTTGGTTGCTGCGGCTGTATACAGCGGTATCGTCGGCGTAGAGAGCCAGTTTGACAGGCTCTACCCGCGGAAGGTCCGACGTGTACAGCGAATAGAGGATCGGGCCGACGACCGAGCCTTGCGGTACACCCGCGAGTATCCGACGCTCCGTGGAAATTCCACTGTCTGCCCGAACGTGAAACGTCCTGTCCTGTAGATAGCTCTGCAGGAGACTCACATGTGACACGGGAACCCCCAGTGTAAGTAACTTATACAGGAGGCCATCGTGCCACACTGAGTCAAAGGCGCGTGACACGTCGAGCATGAGAGCGCCGAAGTACTCGCGTCGGTCGACGGCTCCGAATGCCTCTTCCGCAAGTCGTAACACTTGCTGGGTCGTCGAGTGCTCACTCCTGAACCCAAATTGTTCGTCGGGTAGGAGCCCCTCTGTGTTGACGTGGCGTAGCAGTCGCGCCAGATACAGTTTCTCGAAGAGTTTTGAGAGCGTCGGCAGCAGGCTTATGGGTCTGTAGTTCTTCGCCAGCCGGATGTCCTTGCCGGGCTTCGGCAGCGCGACAACTTCGGCGTGCTTCCAGGCGCTCGGAAACTCTTCGGACTTCAGCACCTCGTTGAAGATTTCGGCGATTTTCTCGACGGCCATGTCCGGGAGTTGCTTCAGGAGGGCGTTTGTGATGCGGTCGTGGCCGGCGGCTTTGCGGCCCTGAAGTTGGCGCAGCACTACTTTCACCTCGTTGGGAGCAATGGGAGTGATGTTGTCCTCAGGGTCCCTTACTCTAAGGAAACGCGGTAGGCGTTCCCTGACGAGTTGTACGTGTGCTGCGTCGATGGGGTCGTTGACCGGCGTAAAGTTAGCGGCGAACGCGTCGGCTAGGGCATTGGCCTTCGCATTCGGCTCGCTAACGAAGTCGTCGCCGACCTGGAGGGGTGGGATTTTCATCGTCCGGCGGAGAAAGCACTTGACTGTCTGCCAGGCCGAACCATCTTCGATGTTTAGTGAAGAGATTTTCGCCGCCCACTCCTGGATCCGATGTTCTTCGGCCGCGGCTTTGATTTCGCGC
Source organism: Schistocerca serialis cubense (assembly GCF_023864345.2). Taxonomy (NCBI): domain Eukaryota; kingdom Metazoa; phylum Arthropoda; class Insecta; order Orthoptera; family Acrididae; genus Schistocerca; species Schistocerca serialis. The sequence goes on from NW_026047602.1 coordinate 43,894, forward strand.
CGCATCCTGTTGAGCGTCCGTTTAATGGCCGGATTACGCGTTCTTTGCCATTCCCTGGCGAGTCTGTTTTTTGTGCTGATCGCTTCTTCCAGGTGTCGTGGCAATCTATTCGGTTTGAAGCTCAGCTGGTCTGTATCTCGCCTGGCCGGTGTTGCTTCCGTCGCAGCGTCCACTAAGCTGCGTGTCAGGTGTTCTAAGGCGGCGCTTGCTCCGTGTCCGGCCGGGCTTGGGAGTCGTTCCAGTGCGCCTCGATGGCCTCCAGCGGCGGAATGTGGACCTGGTGGTGTTTGAGGGAGCGGCGAATGTAAATTGCCGTGCCCCCACCTCTTGTGAGCCGATCGTTGCGGTGGCAGGTGTAGTTTGAAACGCCTACTCGGACGCCTGGCTTGAGGAAAGTTTCCGTTAGCAGGCAGACGTCTATGTTTTCGCGTCTCAGGAGTTCGCGAAATTCGGCGGCCTGTTCGCGGAGGCCGCGGGCATTCCATAGGCACACTTTAATTTGTCGGGCCATGTTGCTGGGATGCGTTGGTCTGGATTGCCTGCTGTAGTGCGGCCGTCATCTTGGCTGGGAGCTCGCCGATCATGTTCGCGACTATGGACATGAACTTCTCCATCATCGCGAACATGCGCTGCTCCATCGACGCCAGCATGCGCTCATAGGCGGCGCTCAAGCTGCCGACGGCGTCGTGGCGGTCGGCTTGTGTTGTGCAGCAGCGGCCGCTTCCGTCATGGCGGTCGGCGTGCTGTCCGCCATTGCTGCTGTCGACAAAATGGCGGGTGTCTTGCTGGGTGCTGACAGGGCGTCGGCGTTCACGCAGGGCCGGGAAGTCGGCCAGTTGCGGTGCCTGCTGCCCACCATTTTGTACGGAGGGCGCAGTTGCTTCCCACCGGCGCGCGCTCTGGTTGGCCTCAGGGCTGCGGCGTGGCGCAGCTACCTGCGCGCCGCGCTGTCCGGTGATTGGTCGTTGCGGCGTGATGGCCGCCGCGGTGGGGGCCTGGCCGCCATTGTTCGGGGCCGGTGGGCCGCCATTGTTCGCGGCCGGCTGCACAGGCGGCGGGACTACCTGGGCCTCGCGCTGCGCACCAGCTGCTCCTATTGCGCTCGCGTCGGTGTTGGGCGGGGCTTGGCCGCCATTTTGTACGCGGGCTGCTTTCGGCTGTGCGGCTTGCCGCTCTGCAATCTGTCGTGGTGGGAGGTTACCTGGGTGTGGCGCAGAGTACCTTGACCTTCTGCGACGACCTCGGCGGCGACGGCCGCTCTTTGTTTCTGCTTCCGGCCCCGCGCCGGCGTTTCCCGCCACACGGGCGTTTCCCGCCGAAACAGCCGCTTTGTTCTTCGCCTGTGCTGTCCGCAGACGGGCTTGAAATTCCTTGTGCCGTGGGCAGCCGCGATATGTAGCAACATGCGGTCCACCACACAGCTTACACTTCGCCGGAAAGTCTTTGTACGGTTCGCCGGCCTTGTCGCACGCATTCGTGGCATGAGGCTCCGCACATCGTATGCAATACTCCTTCATACCGCAGTGTCGTTCCACGTGTCCTGGCTGAAGGCACCTGAAACACTGCGCATGCCCTCCGCTACTGCGTAAGTTCTCGACGGTGATTTCACACGCGCCTAGCATTTTTAAGTTGTATAACTCACGGTTTTTCTCCGTGTTGTCCGCTGTGATGAGCACTAGAGGGCCGCGACGATTTGTTTTCGGGTCCCTCATTTTCACGACCGAGTGAACAACATGACCTAGCTCCTCGAGGTCTTCTTTGATGTGGTCGCAAGAGTATTTCATGGGTACTCTCTTGAATACGACCTTCAAAGGCCGCTTCCTGGTGGCTGCAAAAGTATAGAATCGCAGTCCTTGGCTTCTTGCAGCGTTGTGTAGCTTGTTGTACAGTTCGGTTGTCTGCACACGCACTTTATACACTGAATCGCCGCTTACACACACACGATAATTGTTTCTTCCGAGCACTGCGTTCAGTGTGATTTGCAGGCTGCGGTAGTCTTTCTCGTACTCCAATACTATTGGGGGTGGAGCACGACCTTGTCTTACACTGCTGGTCTGTTCTTCTTCTCCCTCGCTGTCCGAGAGGGCATCGAACAGATTTGCGGTGCTGATAGGCTGCTGTGTAGCTGCTGTTGGGGCTGGTCTGGCGGTTTTCTTCGGCCTGACAAAGCCGTCTTCGCCGGTTGCGTTGCGCGGGCGTGCGATACGCCGGTCGCGCTTTGTGGCGGGCTGCTGGTGTTCGCTGCCGTTTTTCTTCTTGAGGTATTTTTGCACCTCCGATCCCGCGTCGTCAGTATTCGCGCGTTTGCGAGAGACGACGTCCTCGTTCTTGTTAGTGGCTGCTTCCTGCTCCATCGGTTCTGCACGATATGTAGTACTTGCAGTTGCAGTTGGTAGCATGTTCACTAAAGTCTGCAGCGCCTCCTGTGGGGACTGCGTCAGGGGGTCGCCTGCCGGCTGCTCCGGAAGCTGCGTCACGTTTAATGCACTCGATTTCAGCATGCTCGGTACACACGGCTCGTCCGGGAACACGGTTTTGGTCGCGAGGGTGTCCAGTGGAACACTATTGCGGCGATGCTTACCGTTCGCGGCATCGGGTTGAGGGGGAGCACACTCGGGAAAACGCGGGCGTACATCCGAGGTGCTCGACTCGCCTCTCGCAGCGTGCAGGGACGCGGCCCTGTCCGCTGTGTCGGTCGTCGTGGCTGCAGCGAGCAGCGGAGCGGAGCGCTCGACGCACGCGTCCGTTCCGCGTGGCATCGCTGACGCGACTGTCTGCGCCCAGCGCGCCCGCCGCCCCCCTATATAGACTCTGGCCCGCCCTCCCCCCACCACGCGCAACCGAGGGCATATAAGCGCAGCACGGAGGCGCGCGGGCCCGTTGTCAAGGCAGCACCGGACGCCGCGCCGCACCTAACCTCCACGCACGCCGCTCCGCTACCGCTACCGCTACCGCTACCGCCATGGCCCGCACAAAGCAAACGGCCCGCAAGTCCACCGGCGGAAAGGCGCCGCGCAAACAGCTCGCCACCAAGGCGGCGAGGAAGAGCGCGCCCGCCACCGGAGGCGTCAAGAAGCCCCACCGCTACAGGCCGGGCACCGTCGCCCTGCGAGAAATCAGGCGCTACCAGAAGAGCACAGAGCTGCTCATCCGCAAGCTGCCATTCCAGCGCCTAGTGCGCGAGATCGCCCAGGACTTCAAGACCGACCTGCGCTTCCAGAGCTCCGCAGTCATGGCCCTGCAGGAGGCCAGCGAGGCCTACCTCGTCGGCCTCTTCGAAGACACCAACCTGTGCGCAATCCACGCCAAGCGCGTCACCATCATGCCCAAGGACATCCAGCTCGCGCGCCGCATCCGCGGCGAGCGCGCCTAAACCGCGCCGCGGCACCGCACCGCACAAACAAAAACGGCCCTTTTCAGGGCCACTAACATCTCTCCGTCGCGAGCAAACTTTGTCGGTCGCCTGCCTCTCGCCCCGCAACCCAAAAACAAAAACCACCACTTCCCGTCCGTCCGCCACACCCGCTCACTCTGCCTGCCTGCTAGCAGCGCGCAACAATCACACATCATCCCTCCCCGGCGCTCAAAGCGCACAATACCCAACGGCCGACGTCACACCGCACGGGTGGCTGGCCGGCCGCCGCTTTCGTTTCGAAAACAAAAAAACCCGCACTCCACTCCGACGGCCAACGGCCAGGCAGGCGCGCTCGCTCGCTCTACACGCCACCGAAATCCCCGCCGACTCCTTCCACATCTCAACGTGCCCCCCGTTGCAAAACATAACACACACAAAGGAACAAAACAAAACAAAGACCAGACACGACTCGACTCGACAAGACAGACATCCGAGAAGAACGAACGCAGGCAAGCCAACCAACGTATTCAAACAAAACAACGTGACAGAAAACCAACCGTCGGCCGCCGCCACAAACACGGCGACAATCAACCACGACAACAACAACACCGCTTACCGCTACCGCCGCCCACACCCGCCACCGACCCCCGCAATCCAACCACCACGGCACGCAAACAGCATCCCCACGGGCATACAGACAGACACCCACACCAAACGCAACACGACAATCAAAACCTTCCCCGACGTGCTTTGATGGCCCTGAGAAGGGCCGTTTTGGGCCGCGCGTCTCTTGCGCGCCACTAGACGACGACGGGGGGTGGGGACGACGGAGTCAAGCGCCAAACCCTTCCTTTCCCATCTCTTTCTCCTCTACTCTACTTCTTCTTCTTGGGCGAAGCCTTCGCCTTAGACGGCGTCGTCGCCTTCTTCGGGCGCGGCGCCTTCGGCTTCTTCGTCGGAACCTTGGCGGCCTTCTTCGCCTTCGACGGCGACTTGGCCTTGGCCGGCTTGGCCGCAGCCGCCTTCTTCGCACCCGCGGGAGCGGCCGACGCCGCAGACGCCTTCTTGGCGGCGCCCGCCTTCCGACCGGTCGCCGCCTTCACGCCACCAGCCTTCTTTGCGCCGGCCGCACGGGCGCCCTTCTTCTCCTTGCTGGCCGGAGCGGCGCGCTTCTTCTTGGCACCGCCAGCACGAGCCTTGCCGCCCTCGGCCGCCCCCCCGCCGCCGGCGCCGGCAAGCTTGAACGAGCCGGACGCGCCCTTCCCCTTCGTCTGCACCAGCTCGCCCGCCACGACGGCCGACTTGAGGTACTTCTTGATAAACGGCGCCAGCTTCTCCGCGTCCAGCTTGTAGTGCGCGGCTATGTACTTCTTGATCGCCTGCAGCGACGACCCGCCGCGCTCCTTCAGACTCTTGATGGCGGCCGTCACCATCTCAGAGGTGCGCGGGTGCGCAGGCTTGGCGCGCGGCTTCTTCGCAGACGACGCAGACTTGGCCTTCTTCGTCGTGCCGGTGGCGGCGGGTGCCGCAGCAGTCTCGTTCGTAGCCGCCTGATCTGCCATTTCGACGACGCGCGTAACACACAGCGAGAGCGAGCGGGACGGCAGGCACGCAAGCACAGCACAGCAGCAGAGCAGAGAATCACAAGGCCCAGCCAGTGTCGCGGGCGGGCGCGGACGGCCGAGAGAGCGGCCGCCACTCTGCGCGCCGCCGCGCCGCGCCTCCCGCGCAGTAGTCAATGCCTTCGGGTAAATACTACCTTCCCTCAACCACTGCCGGTAGTTAAGACGATGCGGACCGGTGCCTCCCGCGCTTGCTACCGCCCAACGTCCGACAGCCTGTGCGGAGCAGCCCCAAACCTGCGCCACAACCGCCCGCGCCTTTCAAACCACCGAGGATGGGGCTACACACAGCCACACCACAGTCGCCAACCAGTCGCCACGGCAGCGCCGCAAACCACGGCCAAACTGCAGCTACCGCGCGCTACAGCCTGGGTCGGCCCGCCGAGAATCGCCGCCCCCGCCCAAATGCCGCCCCCACAGCCCCAGCCGACGACCCGCCACAATGGCCAAACCTTCGGCAAAACTCCCACACCGTCGCCGCGGCAGCCCGGCCAGCGCGGCCGGCGCCACAGCCACACAAGCCGAGGCGTGCGGCGATGACGGCCGTGCAAACGCGCCTCCGCCGCCCCATCGCCTTCCGTCGCCCTCCCGCCGTTTCCCGATCGGCCCGCAGCCGTCGGGCCACATCGCGCGCCGTCCTCCTCCTCTCGCCCGCCAACATTCACAGCCGTTTCTCAACAATTGCCCGCCGCAAACGGACGCCGCCTGCGCAACAGGCGCCGCCGCCCCTCGCCGCTTCCGACCCGACCCAACCCCTCGACCGAGGCAAACCGCAATCCGAATCTACAGACCAACCCAATCTGCCGTCAAGCACACACGACAGCCGACCTTACACGTTACGCGTTACACATTACGTTTACACGTCTACGTTAGGTTAGGTTAGGTGGACGTGGGTTAGGTTAAGGGGACTTGGGTTAGGTTAAGCGTCAAACTTAGGTTAAGCATTCAAACACGTCAGGCGTCAGAGGTTAGGTTAGGTTAGGTTAGGTTAGGTTAGGTTACACGTTAGGTTAAGGGGTCAGTGCTAGGTTAAGAAGCGTCAAACGTAGGTTAAAAAAGCGTTCAAACGTGAGGCGTGAGCCGGACAGCTTACCTTACGTAGACGTTAGGGGCTCACAGGCTGAGCTCACCTCGCCACACCACAGGTTCGGTTCGGTTCGGTTCGGTTCGCTCGGCTCAGCGTAAAGCGCCGAGGTCAGGGTTACGTTCGTTCACCTTCGGGCGCCACACTTTCGGTTGAAAGGTCGCGACGGGACGACGTCGGCAGGCACGCCGCAAACGAACAAAAACGTACAGACGACGTCGGAAACCGCCGACAGACGGGGGAGCAGCACGACCACGACCAGACACCGAGCGCGAACGAGACACACGCGAACCACCCCCACCGGCCAAAGGGCACCACACAACAACCCAGAGCACCACGTGTCGACACCAGAGCAACCCGCCGCTCACGCGACATGGCTGGCACCGAAGGGCAACCGCCCGCAACTGCGCTTTCCGCGCCGGCCCGGATGCACGTCGTGCTACAACAACACCACTACCGTACACAGCCGCTGTTCACAACATCACTATCAATGGCGCGCCCGCGGCTCGCCGCCGTCGCAGTCGCAGCCCCAACGCCAGCACTTTTGCACCACCATTCACACGCACCGCAACACAGCTCGCCGACACAGCCGAACAAAACAAACACCACACAACAACAGCAACAACGCCGCCGCCTCTACTTGTGCCGGCGACCCACCCCGCCGATGGCGCACCTTTCGCCAGCCGGCAATCGACACACACGCACCCACCCACCGGGGCCCAGTGCAAAAAAAAAACAAAAAAAAACACACAAAAACAAAAAAACAAAACAACACAAACGACACGGGAAGCGCACACCGCCACTTCGCGCGCACGCCACCAACCAGTCGTCGTCTCAAAATAACAAACACAAACAAAATAAACTAACAACTAGGGCAACACAAAACAAAAACGCCTCGCACGAACCGCCCACAAAAAGGACAAGCACACGCACAGCCTCTGCTGACGACCACGACGCAGCGGCACGCTGCTCCTGTCCCGCGCCACGCGCCCCGCGCCCCGCGCCCCACTCGATTCACAACTCACGCGACACCGTCAACGACGGGCTCGCTTCCCGCAACCTACCACCTTTCCGCCACGACGCACAGCCCCAGCCCCACCCGACGACTGCACTTTCACCACCGCCTCCCCCTTCCCCCCCAAAACACACACACACAGCCAGCCAAAAACGCACTCGCGACCCACACATGCACGTGCATCGGCACACGCCAACCAGTCAACGTCGACAACCACACGCAAGGCTCGAAACGAAAACGAAACCGGCGTCCTTCCACGTTGCCATCAAGCTACGCGACACAAGACACAAGGAACCAACACAACAGCCGGCCCCACTAATTCCCACTCTCACGCCGCAAAAAGCACACCGAAACCGCCAAACACGCACGCACATTCCCCTTCGCACTGACACCACCGACCGGCTCGCTACCACACACCTCTCGGCAGCCGTTTCACGCCAATTCGCCACACCGCCCACACAGTCGACAAGCGCCCGCCCTGTACGGCACACGCAACGACGCAGCGCAGCAAAGGGCGCCCGCAACACATACCTCTCCGCCGCCCGACGCGCCAACCGCCACACCACACCGCCAGCCACTCGCAAATTGTGCACTGCCACCAGCCACACGTCCAACACGCCGCGCCGCCTCCGGCCACCCGCCAGGGGGCGCTCACGTCCGCGACAACAGCGCGGCCCGCCGGGCCGGGCCGGGCCGAACCGAACCGAGCCGCCGCTGCTCTGCACTCGGCACGGCCACACCCTGCTGCAGACCGGGCTCGTCCCTCTGTACGCGTCTGCCTGCGCATCAACACAACACGACCTTTTTTTTTTTTTTTTTTTTTTTTCCTCTCTACCGCCAACCCTTCTTCTCGCGTTTTACTCGTTGTTGCAGCAGCGGCGCACACCTACACATCCACAGCCCCAGCCGAGCCGGCCTCACCTCAGGGCCCGCCGCCAGCGTCTCCTCCTCGGGCACAGGTGCGGTGCTGTGGCCGCCCATCCAACCGCATTGCTGGCCGTCCAGCCACCAGGCGTTCCCACTGCCGCGAGCCACGCCGCGCACCGACCCTGCTGCAGAAAACGAAGCATAGCCAGAGACCGACCGATACACAAAGCAAGCCGTCGCCTCGCCTCTTGTCCTTCCTGCCTTCCTTCCGCCCCCGCCCTTCTCACACCACCGCCTCTCCACTTTCGCCCCCCCCCCCTCCTTTTTTTTTTTTTTTTTTGTTGTTTTCTTCTTTCTTTCTTTCTTTCTTTGGCCCTCTCTCCTTCCCGCCATGGCGGTTACGGCACCGCCTGCAGCGGCAGATTGTTTGCGCCCACACGCCTACTCCTACCACCATTAACCTTGCCCTGCCCTGCCCTGCCCATCAACGTCGCAGTCGAACCGACGCTTGCCAACACACTGCCCACGTTCCTTTCTCTTTTCGGCCTACGCCCATTACGCGCCGCCGCCACAGCACCTTCCCTTCCCACAACACACCGACGTCATCACACGCACCCAACACAGGGGCCACGACCGTGTTCCTCGCCCACTCCCATCCCGCACGGTACGCACATTCCCAACTACTACCGCGCACCCTCCCTTTCCAATCTGTGTGTCTCTGTGTCTGTGTCCTGTCCGCGCGTGACGCCTCTCAACATCCGCCGTCCCCCGTCCCGTTTTCGCCCCCATGCCGTCGTCGCGCCGCCTCCTCCCCGTCCACCGCCGCCCCTGTCCGCCCCGCACCACACCATACACCGCTGCTTGTCCCGGCCGTTGCCACCAAAGGCGCCGACCGCAAACGCGCCACGCCGCAGCCCCCGTGCGTCTCGCGCTCGCTTGCATCTCCGTGCCGACGCTGCCTCTCTTCCCGCTCGCACTCGACCTCGACAACACAGTCTTTGGCTCCGCCACTGCGTGTTCCGGTGGTACGCACGCTGCAACACGTATGTATTCATTACCAGAGCGATGGCGAGGCATGACAGCATCTCTGTCTGACCAGAGAGTTCTTTATCGCTGCTAGTCGGCGCTTGGACCGCGCCAGACGACAGTAGTGGCACGCACCGGGTCGCCAGGAACAGTTGTTATATATATTGTAGCGCGAGTCGGGAGAGGTAGTAGTCGGTCGACAGTAGTAGCGGGTGGACGGTTGTACTGAGCGGGCGTCGGCGGCGTGCTCTGCTCGTCTCGCGACTCTGGTCACGGTTCGGGACGATGTATAGTATATTGTGTGTTATAATCAAAAGGTGGTGTGACGCTGCATTGCGCAAATCTGATAACGTATGTTCATTGTACTTATTTCGTTCAACAACAAAAGCCCCACTATTACTTTTTTTCTAAAGTAACTTTTGTCTCTTAACGAAAAACATTCACTTTTTAAAGACTACTTCCTATGGCATTTCCCTCCAAGGAGTGCAATTAATTACCAGCCAGCACTCATTCATTGCACACAGCTGTGTAAGGGGTATCTACAATTGAGGAGCGGATATAAATGCAATTTTTTTTTTTTTTTTTTGTGTGTGTGTGTTGTAACCTCCCAGCAAAATTTAAAATAATGGACAATGTTATTTACGGATGCTAATGGACATTGCGCTAATTGTAACCTCGCCCACAATGAGAGGTATTGAAAATGGCAACAAAAATGTGAAATTCGCAATCTGACTCAAATATAAAGTCTTCACACAACATTTAAAAACGTCCGTTCAGTGACAAGAAACTTCAATTAAACCGAAATATCGGTCTTTGGCCCTGTGCAAAACAATCAGAATTAAAGTCTTACCTCCGAATAAATGGATGTCACATTTCTGCTCTGGTTGTTGCGCAGCGCTTGGACGAACTGCATTGCAAATAATAATATTCTCTTTTTTTGTGATTTTAGTGACATTTTTCTTCAAAGAAGTGGAATGAAGTGTGAAGTGCAACGAACTCTTTAGTTCAATAAAAAATTAAATGTTTGAAAAATGCTTTTGAAATAAAAATTATTATTGGGCAACTTGTTGGAGAATAATTACAATAAATACACTTTTTCATTATCTAATGATTATATTAATTAACAGTATACCTTATTCACCATCTTGACCAGTGTTGCCGACCGCCTACATCACACAACCGCACGACTACTGACAGAGTACAGCCCTCAACTACACAGAGCTACGGACTCGCAACGACTACTACTGACTGACTGACTGACTGACTGAGAACCGCTCGCAACACTCGCGCAGTCCAGCGCAAACTCTCTGGTCACAGATGCTACAATGTCTCGCCATCGCTACTATGTTACATACGTGTTTCAGTGTCTTTTTCATTGGGGTAACGATCTTTGGCTCTTTCTATTCTGAATACAGGGCCAAAGGTCAACGCTGCTGCCCTTATACAATTTATCAGGTTTCATTATGTCTGTTGCAATGTTACATACGGTTCACTCTTTCATTAATATTATCGTTGGGTTTGTTTTGTAGGGACGTTAGTTAACATTCTGGCACATTTTTATTATCATCGGACTCTCTGCTATTTGTGCAGGGAGGTTATACCTGGGTCCATTTCCATTTCCATTTACATTTTAATATTGATAGACTTTTTGTTTTCTTTTTTGTTTCTTGTTGTTTTTCCTTCTTTTTTCTTGTTGTTTTTTTTTTTGTTTTGTTTTTCCCGCTCTCACCACCACCGCCGCATCACGCCTTCCGTTTTCTTGGTTTCTTTTCTGTTCTTCAACTGCTTCAACATCACCGCGCCCCATTTCCACACCACAGCCATCAGCCTCCAAGACGGGCGGGCGCAGTGTGCCATTTCCGGCGCACGAGCACACCCGTACGGTACTCTCCTCGCCCCCACGCCACCAACAACACAGCGACCACGCGGCTTTCAGGCACGGCACGGCACGGCACGGCACGGCACGGCACGGCACGGCACGGCACGGCACGGCACGGCACGGCACCGGCGAAATGCGCCGCCCCCGCCCCTCCGCGCATCCGTCCGTCTCGCCACGTTCACTGACAGCCGCGTCTGCGGCTACACCACGACAACCACAACACAACACCGCTCCCCTCCCTGGCAACTCACATTGTTTTTCTCCTCCTCTTTTGCACAAACCACAACGCCGAGCACAGGCGCAAGCCACCCACACCGCGCCCCTCCCCGTCCCGTCTTTGGCCGCCGCTCCTCGTTTCCTCGTTTGCCCCCTCCCATCTCCCGAAATGCCATGCCAGCAGCGTTACGCATGCCCCTCCCACATGCAGGGCACGCCCACCTCCAAACACTGCCAATTCACGGACGCACGCACACACACACACACACACACACACACACACACACACACACACACACACACTCACTCACTCACTCACTTTCTCGACACCTTTCTGTACGGAGGGTGCGTCATCTCGACCGTGACAGAGTGACGGCAACTATCGACGATCCATTTCCCCCCACTGGTAAAACATGTCCACTAACACCTACATACATCATTCAAGTACACAGACAATAGCATACACACAATGGGAGGGCACACGAACATGGACGGCACGGCACTGTCATACACTCTTCCTCAGAACCATATCAACAAACGTTACGTACATCCGGGAAAGCGAAAGCGAACGCGAACGCGAAAGCGAAAGCGAAAGCAAAAGCAAAAGCAAAGGCAAAGCCCAATGCAGCCGTCAAAGGTAACGTTCACCACGGCAGACACTTGCAGCCGCGCCGCCGTTAAACGCATTTCAGTGCGGCTCCAATACGCCTCCGACACGGGAACGTTCCGTTGCTCTACGAATGCGTTTCTCCCCTTTTTCCCTTCCTCTCTCTTTTGCCCCCCCTCCTTGCACTCTTGCCTCCTTCCTCACGTTCTGCCCAGACATTCGACCGATCAAAGTCAACCTTTCGTTACCGTTCTCAGCGCGACGGTGTACAACAGTATGACGGGTGTGCCCAAGACTTCGGTTCAGTTGCGTGACGCCGGTCTATCGCGCCGATCGACAGTTACTCAGGGGGCGACGGATCGGACCACGTCACCGACACACAAAACACTTTCAAACAAACAAATACATACCGGATGGACACAGACAAACACGTGTACAGACATTCGCCAAACAAACGACCGCCGCCGCCGCCGCCGCCGCCGCCGCCGTCGTCGTCTAGCGTCGCGCTTACTGTACTGCACTGGACACGCGTGCATCTTGAATGACGACATCGGTGTGCGTGCGTCGTACGCAATCAGTCAGACACGGCTATCAAACATCAGAGTCGAATGGTACATCATCGTGCGTGTCGCCGTACACGTACAGTACAATACAACAACAATGCGTCTTAATGGCACGTTCATTTCAACGTCACTCACACACCTCCACGCTGCAGTTACGTCGCACCATTGTCAAACTCGGCGTACAGCAAAGGGAATAGTGGGCGGCAAACAAAACCAAACAAAAACATTTCACATTTCACCCTCGCCATGTATGATGTGCAAAAAAACAAACCCGCAAACGGCCGTCGTTACGGTGACACAAAAGTCGCCGATCGCACAGTCCCCCCTCGCAGACGGGTAACACACACACACACACACACACACACACACACACACACACACACACACACACACACACACACACCAACAACACCAACGGGTCAAAAACCACGCCAACGAGGCGTGCCACCATTCCACGCCACGGCGACCAACCTCGTGGCCGTACCCCGCGCAACACGCTTTGACGCGCCCCCCCACCCACAATCAAAATGCACACATACATCACAGCCGTCCACACAAACAACAACAACAACAATTCCGCCCTTCCCGCAAAAGGCAAGTTGGTGGCCCTGAAAAGGGCCGTTTTGCCGCTCTCGCAACGGAGGAGCCTTCTCCATCCTTCCTTCCTTCCATTCCAGAGCCACCTCCTTACTTGGAGCTCGTGTACTTGGTCACCGCCTTCGTGCCCTCGCTCACGGCGTGCTTGGCCAGCTCGCCAGGCAGCAACAGCCGCACAGCGGTCTGGATCTCGCGGGACGTGATGGTCGAGCGCTTGTTGTAGTGCGCCAGGCGAGAAGCCTCGGCCGCAATGCGCTCGAAAATGTCGTTCACGAAGCTGTTCATGATGCTCATCGCCTTCGACGAGATGCCCGTGTCAGGGTGCACCTGCTTCAGCACCTTGTAGATGTAGATGGCATAGCTCTCCTTCCTCTTGCGCTTCTTCTTCTTGTCGCCCTTCGAAATGTTCTTCTGCGCCTTGCCAGCCTTCTTGGCGGCCTTCCCGCTAGTCTTGGGCGGCATCTCGAACCAACGTACGGCAGCAGCAACACCAGTAGCAAGCGCTCCGCTCTAGTCAGCGTCTCCCCACACAGTGGCACCCGCCGCCAGCCGCCGCCGCACCTTTACCAGCTCGCCCTGTTGCGGCCGCCGACCAATGGGGCGCGCGCGCAACCGGCCGCCGCACCCGAGCCCATAAAGCACCCCCACCCCGGCTGCGCCGGCACGCACTCCGCTGCTCGACTCGCTGCCGCTCGCACCGGTCGTTTTCGTTTCCGTTTCGTGTGCACCGTCGCTAGCCCATCGCCATGTCCGGACGCGGAAAGGGAGGCAAAGTCAAGGGCAAGTCAAAGTCCCGCTCAAGCAGGGCTGGGCTCCAGTTCCCGGTCGGCAGAATCCACCGCCTCCTGCGCAAGGGAAACTACGCAGAGCGCGTCGGCGCCGGGGCGCCCGTCTACCTCGCCGCCGTCATGGAGTACCTCGCGGCTGAGGTGCTCGAGCTGGCCGGAAACGCGGCCCGCGACAACAAGAAGACGCGCATCATCCCGCGCCACCTGCAGCTTGCCATCCGCAACGACGAGGAGCTCAACAAGCTCCTGTCGGGCGTCACCATCGCACAGGGTGGTGTCCTGCCCAACATCCAGGCCGTCCTGCTGCCAAAGAAGACCGAGAAGAAGGCCTAAAGGAGGCCAGGCAATCGCAGCGCCGCGTGCTCCCCTGCACGCAACGCGCTTTGCCGGCTCGGCCCACAACAATCGGCCCTTTTCAGGGCCACCACACAAACCTACGTCCAAAGCAAAATTTCAGTCGTCCTCGCCGCACCTTGTTTTGTTTTAACTTTGCACTGTCACAGCACAGCCGCCGCCGGCGCACGTCCGCCATCTTGTCGTCCACACAGCCCGTGTGGCCCAACACACACACACACACACACACACACACACACACACATTTTGCACGGTCGCAGTCGCCTTCCAAACCGACAACGGCAGCAATAATGACCATTGTTGTTAAAGGGAGGCGTGTCGACACACCGCCCTCCACTCCCGCGCGCAACGGCCGTCGACACGAACGAAACAGCTGATCCGGCCGCCTATGCCCACACGCCTTGCCTCGGAAACCCCAACGCCGCCGCAAACAAACACACAGAGCCAAACCACGCAAGCAAATAATCACCGCCTCTCGCACAACAACACACAGCCCGCCATCTCCGTCGCGATCGATACAAAGACACACAAACCGAAGCAGCTCCACACACAGCCAGCCACATGACACGTTTCCTTTCCTTCTCCCCTCCCAGTCACATCACGTCGCTCAAACGGAAAGAAAGAAAGAAACAAACAAACAAACAACACAGCGCACACACGCAGCAACAACACAGACTCTTTCGCACTTTTCAACTTCCGAACAGTGTGGTGGCCCTGAAAAGGGCCGTTTTCTAGTCTCTCCCACCCACAAGCACGGCCGCGGGAAGGCCAGCGCCCGCTGCGACGCAGCCTAACCGCCGAAACCGTACAGGGTGCGCCCCTGCCTCTTCAGGGCGTACACCACGTCCATGGCCGTCACAGTCTTGCGCTTGGCGTGCTCAGTGTACGTCACCGCGTCGCGGATCACGTTCTCCAGGAACACCTTCAGCACCCCGCGGGTCTCCTCGTAGATCAGACCAGAGATGCGCTTCACGCCGCCCCTGCGAGCCAGGCGGCGGATGGCGGGCTTCGTGATGCCCTGGATGTTGTCGCGCAACACCTTGCGGTGCCGCTTGGCGCCACCCTTGCCGAGCCCCTTTCCTCCCTTGCCGCGGCCTGTCATCCTTCCTTCCTCGGGCAAAGCAAAACGTGCACAAACAGCAGCTGCAGCGGCTGGCGAGTCGGCTACGGTCTGCGCCCAGCGCGCCCGCCGCCCCCCTATATAGACTCTGGCCCGCCCTCCCCCCACCACGCGCAACCGAGGGCATATAAGCGCAGCACGGAGGCGCGCGGGCCCGTTGTCAAGGCAGCACCGGACGCCGCGCCGCACCTAACCTCCACGCACGCCGCTCCGCTACCGCTACCGCTACCGCTACCGCCATGGCCCGCACAAAGCAAACGGCCCGCAAGTCCACCGGCGGAAAGGCGCCGCGCAAACAGCTCGCCACCAAGGCGGCGAGGAAGAGCGCGCCCGCCACCGGAGGCGTCAAGAAGCCCCACCGCTACAGGCCGGGCACCGTCGCCCTGCGAGAAATCAGGCGCTACCAGAAGAGCACAGAGCTGCTCATCCGCAAGCTGCCATTCCAGCGCCTAGTGCGCGAGATCGCCCAGGACTTCAAGACCGACCTGCGCTTCCAGAGCTCCGCAGTCATGGCCCTGCAGGAGGCCAGCGAGGCCTACCTCGTCGGCCTCTTCGAAGACACCAACCTGTGCGCAATCCACGCCAAGCGCGTCACCATCATGCCCAAGGACATCCAGCTCGCGCGCCGCATCCGCGGCGAGCGCGCCTAAACCGCGCCGCGGCACCGCACCGCACAAACAAAAACGGCCCTTTTCAGGGCCACTAACATCTCTCCGTCGCGAGCAAACTTTGTCGGTCGCCTGCCTCTCGCCCCGCAACCCAAAAACAAAAACCACCACTTCCCGTCCGTCCGCCACACCCGCTCACTCTGCCTGCCTGCTAGCAGCGCGCAACAATCACACATCATCCCTCCCCGGCGCTCAAAGCGCACAATACCCAACGGCCGACGTCACACCGCACGGGTGGCTGGCCGGCCGCCGCTTTCGTTTCGAAAACAAAAAAACCCGCACTCCACTCCGACGGCCAACGGCCAGGCAGGCGCGCTCGCTCGCTCTACACGCCACCGAAATCCCCGCCGACTCCTTCCACATCTCAACGTGCCCCCCGTTGCAAAACATAACACACACAAAGGAACAAAACAAAACAAAGACCAGACACGACTCGACTCGACAAGACAGACATCCGAGAAGAACGAACGCAGGCAAGCCAACCAACGTATTCAAACAAAACAACGTGACAGAAAACCAACCGTCGGCCGCCGCCACAAACACGGCGACAATCAACCACGACAACAACAACACCGCTTACCGCTACCGCCGCCCACACCCGCCACCGACCCCCGCAATCCAACCACCACGGCACGCAAACAGCATCCCCACGGGCATACAGACAGACACCCACACCAAACGCAACACGACAATCAAAACCTTCCCCGACGTGCTTTGATGGCCCTGAGAAGGGCCGTTTTGGGCCGCGCGTCTCTTGCGCGCCACTAGACGACGACGGGGGGTGGGGACGACGGAGTCAAGCGCCAAACCCTTCCTTTCCCATCTCTTTCTCCTCTACTCTACTTCTTCTTCTTGGGCGAAGCCTTCGCCTTAGACGGCGTCGTCGCCTTCTTCGGGCGCGGCGCCTTCGGCTTCTTCGTCGGAACCTTGGCGGCCTTCTTCGCCTTCGACGGCGACTTGGCCTTGGCCGGCTTGGCCGCAGCCGCCTTCTTCGCACCCGCGGGAGCGGCCGACGCCGCAGACGCCTTCTTGGCGGCGCCCGCCTTCCGACCGGTCGCCGCCTTCACGCCACCAGCCTTCTTTGCGCCGGCCGCACGGGCGCCCTTCTTCTCCTTGCTGGCCGGAGCGGCGCGCTTCTTCTTGGCACCGCCAGCACGAGCCTTGCCGCCCTCGGCCGCCCCCCCGCCGCCGGCGCCGGCAAGCTTGAACGAGCCGGACGCGCCCTTCCCCTTCGTCTGCACCAGCTCGCCCGCCACGACGGCCGACTTGAGGTACTTCTTGATAAACGGCGCCAGCTTCTCCGCGTCCAGCTTGTAGTGCGCGGCTATGTACTTCTTGATCGCCTGCAGCGACGACCCGCCGCGCTCCTTCAGACTCTTGATGGCGGCCGTCACCATCTCAGAGGTGCGCGGTGTGCGCAGGCTTGGCGCGCGGCTTCTTCGCAGACGACGCAGACTTGGCCTTCTTCGTCGTGCCGGTGGCGGCGGGTGCCGCAGCAGTCTCGTTCGTAGCCGCCTGATCTGCCATTTCGACGACGCGCGTAACACACAGCGAGAGCGAGCGGGACGGCAGGCACGCAAGCACAGCACAGCAGCAGAGCAGAGAATCACAAGGCCCAGCCAGTGTCGCGGGCGGGCGCGGACGGCCGAGAGAGCGGCCGCCACTCTGCGCGCCGCCGCGCCGCGCCTCCCGCGCTTGCTACCGCCCAACGTCCGACAGCCTGTGCGGAGCAGCCCCAAACCTGCGCCACAACCGCCCGCGCCTTTCAAACCACCGAGGATGGGGCTACACACAGCCACACCACAGTCGCCAACCAGTCGCCACGGCAGCGCCGCAAACCACGGCCAAACTGCAGCTACCGCGCGCTACAGCCTGGGTCGGCCCGCCGAGAATCGCCGCCCCCGCCCAAATGCCGCCCCCACAGCCCCAGCCGACGACCCGCCACAATGGCCAAACCTTCGGCAAAACTCCCACACCGTCGCCGCGGCAGCCCGGCCAGCGCGGCCGGCGCCACAGCCACACAAGCCGAGGCGTGCGGCGATGACGGCCGTGCAAACGCGCCTCCGCCGCCCCATCGCCTTCCGTCGCCCTCCCGCCGTTTCCCGATCGGCCCGCAGCCGTCGGGCCACATCGCGCGCCGTCCTCCTCCTCTCGCCCGCCAACATTCACAGCCGTTTCTCAACAATTGCCCGCCGCAAACGGACGCCGCCTGCGCAACAGGCGCCGCCGCCCCTCGCCGCTTCCGACCCGACCCAACCCCTCGACCGAGGCAAACCGCAATCCGAATCTACAGACCAACCCAATCTGCCGTCAAGCACACACGACAGCCGACCTTACACGTTACGCGTTACACATTACGTTTACACGTCTACGTTAGGTTAGGTTAGGTGGACGTGGGTTAGGTTAAGGGGACTTGGGTTAGGTTAAGCGTCAAACTTAGGTTAAGCATTCAAACACGTCAGGCGTCAGAGGTTAGGTTAGGTTAGGTTAGGTTAGGTTAGGTTACACGTTAGGTTAAGGGGTCAGTGCTAGGTTAAGAAGCGTCAAACGTAGGTTAAAAAAGCGTTCAAACGTGAGGCGTGAGCCGGACAGCTTACCTTACGTAGACGTTAGGGGCTCACAGGCTGAGCTCACCTCGCCACACCACAGGTTCGGTTCGGTTCGGTTCGGTTCGCTCGGCTCAGCGTAAAGCGCCGAGGTCAGGGTTACGTTCGTTCACCTTCGGGCGCCACACTTTCGGTTGAAAGGTCGCGACGGGACGACGTCGGCAGGCACGCCGCAAACGAACAAAAACGTACAGACGACGTCGGAAACCGCCGACAGACGGGGGAGCAGCACGACCACGACCAGACACCGAGCGCGAACGAGACACACGCGAACCACCCCCACCGGCCAAAGGGCACCACACAACAACCCAGAGCACCACGTGTCGACACCAGAGCAACCCGCCGCTCACGCGACATGGCTGGCACCGAAGGGCAACCGCCCGCAACTGCGCTTTCCGCGCCGGCCCGGATGCACGTCGTGCTACAACAACACCACTACCGTACACAGCCGCTGTTCACAACATCACTATCAATGGCGCGCCCGCGGCTCGCCGCCGTCGCAGTCGCAGCCCCAACGCCAGCACTTTTGCACCACCATTCACACGCACCGCAACACAGCTCGCCGACACAGCCGAACAAAACAAACACCACACAACAACAGCAACAACGCCGCCGCCTCTACTTGTGCCGGCGACCCACCCCGCCGATGGCGCACCTTTCGCCAGCCGGCAATCGACACACACGCACCCACCCACCGGGGCCCAGTGCAAAAAAAAAACAAAAAAAAACACACAAAAACAAAAAAACAAAACAACACAAACGACACGGGAAGCGCACACCGCCACTTCGCGCGCACGCCACCAACCAGTCGTCGTCTCAAAATAACAAACACAAACAAAATAAACTAACAACTAGGGCAACACAAAACAAAAACGCCTCGCACGAACCGCCCACAAAAAGGACAAGCACACGCACAGCCTCTGCTGACGACCACGACGCAGCGGCACGCTGCTCCTGTCCCGCGCCACGCGCCCCGCGCCCCGCGCCCCACTCGATTCACAACTCACGCGACACCGTCAACGACGGGCTCGCTTCCCGCAACCTACCACCTTTCCGCCACGACGCACAGCCCCAGCCCCACCCGACGACTGCACTTTCACCACCGCCTCCCCCTTCCCCCCCAAAACACACACACACAGCCAGCCAAAAACGCACTCGCGACCCACACATGCACGTGCATCGGCACACGCCAACCAGTCAACGTCGACAACCACACGCAAGGCTCGAAACGAAAACGAAACCGGCGTCCTTCCACGTTGCCATCAAGCTACGCGACACAAGACACAAGGAACCAACACAACAGCCGGCCCCACTAATTCCCACTCTCACGCCGCAAAAAGCACACCGAAACCGCCAAACACGCACGCACATTCCCCTTCGCACTGACACCACCGACCGGCTCGCTACCACACACCTCTCGGCAGCCGTTTCACGCCAATTCGCCACACCGCCCACACAGTCGACAAGCGCCCGCCCTGTACGGCACACGCAACGACGCAGCGCAGCAAAGGGCGCCCGCAACACATACCTCTCCGCCGCCCGACGCGCCAACCGCCACACCACACCGCCAGCCACTCGCAAATTGTGCACTGCCACCAGCCACACGTCCAACACGCCGCGCCGCCTCCGGCCACCCGCCAGGGGGCGCTCACGTCCGCGACAACAGCGCGGCCCGCCGGGCCGGGCCGGGCCGAACCGAACCGAGCCGCCGCTGCTCTGCACTCGGCACGGCCACACCCTGCTGCAGACCGGGCTCGTCCCTCTGTACGCGTCTGCCTGCGCATCAACACAACACGACCTTTTTTTTTTTTTTTTTTTTTTTTCCTCTCTACCGCCAACCCTTCTTCTCGCGTTTTACTCGTTGTTGCAGCAGCGGCGCACACCTACACATCCACAGCCCCAGCCGAGCCGGCCTCACCTCAGGGCCCGCCGCCAGCGTCTCCTCCTCGGGCACAGGTGCGGTGCTGTGGCCGCCCATCCAACCGCATTGCTGGCCGTCCAGCCACCAGGCGTTCCCACTGCCGCGAGCCACGCCGCGCACCGACCCTGCTGCAGAAAACGAAGCATAGCCAGAGACCGACCGATACACAAAGCAAGCCGTCGCCTCGCCTCTTGTCCTTCCTGCCTTCCTTCCGCCCCCGCCCTTCTCACACCACCGCCTCTCCACTTTCGCCCCCCCCCCCTCCTTTTTTTTTTTTTTTTTTTGTTGTTTTCTTCTTTCTTTCTTTCTTTCTTTGGCCCTCTCTCCTTCCCGCCATGGCGGTTACGGCACCGCCTGCAGCGGCAGATTGTTTGCGCCCACACGCCTACTCCTACCACCATTAACCTTGCCCTGCCCTGCCCTGCCCATCAACGTCGCAGTCGAACCGACGCTTGCCAACACACTGCCCACGTTCCTTTCTCTTTTCGGCCTACGCCCATTACGCGCCGCCGCCACAGCACCTTCCCTTCCCACAACACACCGACGTCATCACACGCACCCAACACAGGGGCCACGACCGTGTTCCTCGCCCACTCCCATCCCGCACGGTACGCACATTCCCAACTACTACCGCGCACCCTCCCTTTCCAATCTGTGTGTCTCTGTGTCTGTGTCCTGTCCGCGCGTGACGCCTCTCAACATCCGCCGTCCCCCGTCCCGTTTTCGCCCCCATGCCGTCGTCGCGCCGCCTCCTCCCCGTCCACCGCCGCCCCTGTCCGCCCCGCACCACACCATACACCGCTGCTTGTCCCGGCCGTTGCCACCAAAGGCGCCGACCGCAAACGCGCCACGCCGCAGCCCCCGTGCGTCTCGCGCTCGCTTGCATCTCCGTGCCGACGCTGCCTCTCTTCCCGCTCGCACTCGACCTCGACAACACAGTCTTTGGCTCCGCCACTGCGTGTTCCGGTGGTACGCACGCTGCAACACGTATGTATTCATTACCAGAGCGATGGCGAGGCATGACAGCATCTCTGTCTGACCAGAGAGTTCTTTATCGCTGCTAGTCGGCGCTTGGACCGCGCCAGACGACAGTAGTGGCACGCACCGGGTCGCCAGGAACAGTTGTTATATATATTGTAGCGCGAGTCGGGAGAGGTAGTAGTCGGTCGACAGTAGTAGCGGGTGGACGGTTGTACTGAGCGGGCGTCGGCGGCGTGCTCTGCTCGTCTCGCGACTCTGGTCACGGTTCGGGACGATGTATAGTATATTGTGTGTTATAATCAAAAGGTGGTGTGACGCTGCATTGCGCAAATCTGATAACGTATGTTCATTGTACTTATTTCGTTCAACAACAAAAGCCCCACTATTACTTTTTTTCTAAAGTAACTTTTGTCTCTTAACGAAAAACATTCACTTTTTAAAGACTACTTCCTATGGCATTTCCCTCCAAGGAGTGCAATTAATTACCAGCCAGCACTCATTCATTGCACACAGCTGTGTAAGGGGTATCTACAATTGAGGAGCGGATATAAATGCAATTTTTTGTTTTTTTTTTTTGTGTGTGTGTGTTGTAACCTCCCAGCAAAATTTAAAATAATGGACAATGTTATTTACGGATGCTAATGGACATTGCGCTAATTGTAACCTCGCCCACAATGAGAGGTATTGAAAATGGCAACAAAAATGTGAAATTCGCAATCTGACTCAAATATAAAGTCTTCACACAACATTTAAAAACGTCCGTTCAGTGACAAGAAACTTCAATTAAACCGAAATATCGGTCTTTGGCCCTGTGCAAAACAATCAGAATTAAAGTCTTACCTCCGAATAAATGGATGTCACATTTCTGCTCTGGTTGTTGCGCAGCGCTTGGACGAACTGCATTGCAAATAATAATATTCTCTTTTTTTGTGATTTTAGTGACATTTTTCTTCAAAGAAGTGGAATGAAGTGTGAAGTGCAACGAACTCTTTAGTTCAATAAAAAATTAAATGTTTGAAAAATGCTTTTGAAATAAAAATTATTATTGGGCAACTTGTTGGAGAATAATTACAATAAATACACTTTTTCATTATCTAATGATTATATTAATTAACAGTATACCTTATTCACCATCTTGACCAGTGTTGCCGACCGCCTACATCACACAACCGCACGACTACTGACAGAGTACAGCCCTCAACTACACAGAGCTACGGACTCGCAACGACTACTACTGACTGACTGACTGACTGACTGAGAACCGCTCGCAACACTCGCGCAGTCCAGCGCAAACTCTCTGGTCACAGATGCTACAATGTCTCGCCATCGCTACTATGTTACATACGTGTTTCAGTGTCTTTTTCATTGGGGTAACGATCTTTGGCTCTTTCTATTCTGAATACAGGGCCAAAGGTCAACGCTGCTGCCCTTATACAATTTATCAGGTTTCATTATGTCTGTTGCAATGTTACATACGGTTCACTCTTTCATTAATATTATCGTTGGGTTTGTTTTGTAGGGACGTTAGTTAACATTCTGGCACATTTTTATTATCATCGGACTCTCTGCTATTTGTGCAGGGAGGTTATACCTGGGTCCATTTCCATTTCCATTTACATTTTAATATTGATAGACTTTTTGTTTTCTTTTTTGTTTCTTGTTGTTTTTCCTTCTTTTTTCTTGTTGTTTTTTTTTTGTTTTGTTTTTCCCGCTCTCACCACCACCGCCGCATCACGCCTTCCGTTTTCTTGGTTTCTTTTCTGTTCTTCAACTGCTTCAACATCACCGCGCCCCATTTCCACACCACAGCCATCAGCCTCCAAGACGGGCGGGCGCAGTGTGCCATTTCCGGCGCACGAGCACACCCGTACGGTACTCTCCTCGCCCCCACGCCACCAACAACACAGCGACCACGCGGCTTTCAGGCACGGCACGGCACGGCACGGCACGGCACGGCACGGCACGGCACGGCACGGCACGGCACGGCACGGCACCGGCGAAATGCGCCGCCCCCGCCCCTCCGCGCATCCGTCCGTCTCGCCACGTTCACTGACAGCCGCGTCTGCGGCTACACCACGACAACCACAACACAACACCGCTCCCCTCCCTGGCAACTCACATTGTTTTTCTCCTCCTCTTTTGCACAAACCACAACGCCGAGCACAGGCGCAAGCCACCCACACCGCGCCCCTCCCCGTCCCGTCTTTGGCCGCCGCTCCTCGTTTCCTCGTTTGCCCCCTCCCATCTCCCGAAATGCCATGCCAGCAGCGTTACGCATGCCCCTCCCACATGCAGGGCACGCCCACCTCCAAACACTGCCAATTCACGGACGCACGCACACACACACACACACACACACACACACACACACACACACACACACACTCACTCACTCACTCACTTTCTCGACACCTTTCTGTACGGAGGGTGCGTCATCTCGACCGTGACAGAGTGACGGCAACTATCGACGATCCATTTCCCCCCACTGGTAAAACATGTCCACTAACACCTACATACATCATTCAAGTACACAGACAATAGCATACACACAATGGGAGGGCACACGAACATGGACGGCACGGCACTGTCATACACTCTTCCTCAGAACCATATCAACAAACGTTACGTACATCCGGGAAAGCGAAAGCGAACGCGAACGCGAAAGCGAAAGCGAAAGCAAAAGCAAAAGCAAAGGCAAAGCCCAATGCAGCCGTCAAAGGTAACGTTCACCACGGCAGACACTTGCAGCCGCGCCGCCGTTAAACGCATTTCAGTGCGGCTCCAATACGCCTCCGACACGGGAACGTTCCGTTGCTCTACGAATGCGTTTCTCCCCTTTTTCCCTTCCTCTCTCTTTTGCCCCCCCTCCTTGCACTCTTGCCTCCTTCCTCACGTTCTGCCCAGACATTCGACCGATCAAAGTCAACCTTTCGTTACCGTTCTCAGCGCGACGGTGTACAACAGTATGACGGGTGTGCCCAAGACTTCGGTTCAGTTGCGTGACGCCGGTCTATCGCGCCGATCGACAGTTACTCAGGGGGCGACGGATCGGACCACGTCACCGACACACAAAACACTTTCAAACAAACAAATACATACCGGATGGACACAGACAAACACGTGTACAGACATTCGCCAAACAAACGACCGCCGCCGCCGCCGCCGCCGCCGCCGCCGTCGTCGTCTAGCGTCGCGCTTACTGTACTGCACTGGACACGCGTGCATCTTGAATGACGACATCGGTGTGCGTGCGTCGTACGCAATCAGTCAGACACGGCTATCAAACATCAGAGTCGAATGGTACATCATCGTGCGTGTCGCCGTACACGTACAGTACAATACAACAACAATGCGTCTTAATGGCACGTTCATTTCAACGTCACTCACACACCTCCACGCTGCAGTTACGTCGCACCATTGTCAAACTCGGCGTACAGCAAAGGGAATAGTGGGCGGCAAACAAAACCAAACAAAAACATTTCACATTTCACCCTCGCCATGTATGATGTGCAAAAAAACAAACCCGCAAACGGCCGTCGTTACGGTGACACAAAAGTCGCCGATCGCACAGTCCCCCCTCGCAGACGGGTAACACACACACACACACACACACACACACACACACACACACACACACACACACACCAACAACACCAACGGGTCAAAAACCACGCCAACGAGGCGTGCCACCATTCCACGCCACGGCGACCAACCTCGTGGCCGTACCCCGCGCAACACGCTTTGACGCGCCCCCCCACCCACAATCAAAATGCACACATACATCACAGCCGTCCACACAAACAACAACAACAACAATTCCGCCCTTCCCGCAAAAGGCAAGTTGGTGGCCCTGAAAAGGGCCGTTTTGCCGCTCTCGCAACGGAGGAGCCTTCTCCATCCTTCCTTCCTTCCATTCCAGAGCCACCTCCTTACTTGGAGCTCGTGTACTTGGTCACCGCCTTCGTGCCCTCGCTCACGGCGTGCTTGGCCAGCTCGCCAGGCAGCAACAGCCGCACAGCGGTCTGGATCTCGCGGGACGTGATGGTCGAGCGCTTGTTGTAGTGCGCCAGGCGAGAAGCCTCGGCCGCAATGCGCTCGAAAATGTCGTTCACGAAGCTGTTCATGATGCTCATCGCCTTCGACGAGATGCCCGTGTCAGGGTGCACCTGCTTCAGCACCTTGTAGATGTAGATGGCATAGCTCTCCTTCCTCTTGCGCTTCTTCTTCTTGTCGCCCTTCGAAATGTTCTTCTGCGCCTTGCCAGCCTTCTTGGCGGCCTTCCCGCTAGTCTTGGGCGGCATCTCGAACCAACGTACGGCAGCAGCAACACCAGTAGCAAGCGCTCCGCTCTAGTCAGCGTCTCCCCACACAGTGGCACCCGCCGCCAGCCGCCGCCGCACCTTTACCAGCTCGCCCTGTTGCGGCCGCCGACCAATGGGGCGCGCGCGCAACCGGCCGCCGCACCCGAGCCCATAAAGCACCCCCACCCCGGCTGCGCCGACACTCCGCTGCTGGACTCGCTACGGCTCGCACCGTTACGTCGCTCGCGCACGCCTTTGTTCGTTCCAACCACAAGCTATGGCAGGACGCAAGGGGAACAAGCTAGCAGCCGCGCTGGAGCATCTCATCAGTGCTTTGGGGAGCTCCCGCGGCCGCAGGCGACCACAGAAGCCGAAGCACAAGCGGCGATCACTGCAACATGTGCAGTGCTACAGGTGCCAGCAGCTGGGGCATGTGGCGGGTGTCTGCAGGAACGCAGCCGCGTGTTTGAAATGCGCGGCGGCACACGACACCCGAAACTGCCCCAAACCACGTGGAGCAGCCAACAGATGCGTGAATTGCGGCGGACCTCACGCCGCCAACTCGCGCAGCTGCAGCTACCGCCGGCAGCACACCACAGCAAGCTCTGAGGTGCCTGCCGCCAAGGCGGCCGCACTGCCTCCCCGCTCCGGCGAGGGGCGCCCGTCGTGCCGCGTCGAAGCGGCAACCGACCAAGCGCTGGCCGACCTGCAAGCAGCCATCGCGGCCGAAAGGGCCGCAACGAAGGACGAGCTCGTGGCCGTCCACCGGCAGCTTCAACAGCTGCGGGAGGAGCTGCGGCTTCTCAAGAAGTCGCCGCCTGTGCCAGCTCCCCCCGCCCCTGTGAGGCGGCCACTGCTGGTAGATGCCGCCACGCAGACGTCCACCGACTCGCCTCCTGCAGCAATGCAGGCGGCGTGTCGCATGGAAGTGGACGTCGGGACACCTGCACCGTCTCCCCGCCTGGAGACAGAGGCAGAAGAAGAACCATCCGACGACGACTTGCCGACCGCTTCTTCGCAGGATGAAGAAGAGGCGGAAACCGAAGGACTGCCCCTCCCGCTCCCTGACGAGCGGAGTGTGCAGCCCTTCCTGAAGAAGATCGTGGCGTCGCTGAAGGACGGGACGTACCCTCACGGGGACAATCCGTACCCCTTCACGCCGGCGCACGCGAAGCCACCCCTTCCGCACGTACCGTGCGACCTTCGCCACTCGCGTGGCATGTTGCACGACGCGGTAACACGGAAGGAACTCAAACTGCTGAACAGCCACCCCATCTTCACCCCTTCGGACTGGGACCACATCACTGAGGTCACAGCGAAGTGGGTGCAAGAAGAGTTTCGCTCCGGCAGGCGACAGCCTGCCCCAGAAGACCAAGCAGCAGCCGACTACTTCGCTCGATTAAACTCAGCGAGGTAGCCAGAGGCCAATTCCACCGAGAGGCCACAAAGATGACAACAGCGCTGATAAAGGAGGAACAGCAGCCACGCTGCTTAGCCTCCCCCATCTCCAGACAGATGATGTCTGTGATTTTGAGTGAGTGAGTGAGTGCGCCGGCACGCACTCCGCTGCTCGACTCGCTGCCGCTCGCACCGGTCGTTTTCGTTTCCGTTTCGTGTGCACCGTCGCTAGCCCATCGCCATGTCCGGACGCGGAAAGGGAGGCAAAGTCAAGGGCAAGTCAAAGTCCCGCTCAAGCAGGGCTGGGCTCCAGTTCCCGGTCGGCAGAATCCACCGCCTCCTGCGCAAGGGAAACTACGCAGAGCGCGTCGGCGCCGGGGCGCCCGTCTACCTCGCCGCCGTCATGGAGTACCTCGCGGCTGAGGTGCTCGAGCTGGCCGGAAACGCGGCCCGCGACAACAAGAAGACGCGCATCATCCCGCGCCACCTGCAGCTTGCCATCCGCAACGACGAGGAGCTCAACAAGCTCCTGTCGGGCGTCACCATCGCACAGGGTGGTGTCCTGCCCAACATCCAGGCCGTCCTGCTGCCAAAGAAGACCGAGAAGAAGGCCTAAAGGAGGCCAGGCAATCGCAGCGCCGCGTGCTCCCCTGCACGCAACGCGCTTTGCCGGCTCGGCCCACAACAATCGGCCCTTTTCAGGGCCACCACACAAACCTACGTCCAAAGCAAAATTTCAGTCGTCCTCGCCGCACCTTGTTTTGTTTTAACTTTGCACTGTCACAGCACAGCCGCCGCCGGCGCACGTCCGCCATCTTGTCGTCCACACAGCCCGTGTGGCCCAACACACACACACACACACACACACACACACACACACATTTTGCACGGTCGCAGTCGCCTTCCAAACCGACAACGGCAGCAATAATGACCATTGTTGTTAAAGGGAGGCGTGTCGACACACCGCCCTCCACTCCCGCGCGCAACGGCCGTCGACACGAACGAAACAGCTGATCCGGCCGCCTATGCCCACACGCCTTGCCTCGGAAACCCCAACGCCGCCGCAAACAAACACACAGAGCCAAACCACGCAAGCAAATAATCACCGCCTCTCGCACAACAACACACAGCCCGCCATCTCCGTCGCGATCGATACAAAGACACACAAACCGAAGCAGCTCCACACACAGCCAGCCACATGACACGTTTCCTTTCCTTCTCCCCTCCCAGTCACATCACGTCGCTCAAACGGAAAGAAAGAAAGAAACAAACAAACAAACAACACAGCGCACACACGCAGCAACAACACAGACTCTTTCGCACTTTTCAACTTCCGAACAGTGTGGTGGCCCTGAAAAGGGCCGTTTTCTAGTCTCTCCCACCCACAAGCACGGCCGCGGGAAGGCCAGCGCCCGCTGCGACGCAGCCTAACCGCCGAAACCGTACAGGGTGCGCCCCTGCCTCTTCAGGGCGTACACCACGTCCATGGCCGTCACAGTCTTGCGCTTGGCGTGCTCAGTGTACGTCACCGCGTCGCGGATCACGTTCTCCAGGAACACCTTCAGCACCCCGCGGGTCTCCTCGTAGATCAGACCAGAGATGCGCTTCACGCCGCCCCTGCGAGCCAGGCGGCGGATGGCGGGCTTCGTGATGCCCTGGATGTTGTCGCGCAACACCTTGCGGTGCCGCTTGGCGCCACCCTTGCCGAGCCCCTTTCCTCCCTTGCCGCGGCCTGTCATCCTTCCTTCCTCGGGCAAAGCAAAACGTGCACAAACAGCAGCTGCAGCGGCTGGCGAGTCGGCTACGGTCTGCGCCCAGCGCTTTATAAAGGATGGGGCCCCTCCACGCCCGCACCAACGTGGTGACCAACACAAAAGTTCTACTGTCACCTCCGTATGCATGTTAGTTTTGAATCAAGGCGTCACAGGATGCAGGCTGTGATGTTATCCATGCGTCTGGGTAAGGCTACTCATTAACATGGTCCATCAGGAGATAGTAGTGGTCGAAAGCGATCGAAGGGTAGCGGTTGTAAGAGCAGAGGAAAAAAAGTGCCAAGGCCAGCGCCAAGGGAAAAAAACCTCTGCGACAGTAGGACGGGAAGTAAGAGCAGTAGCGGTTTGCTAGCTGCGACAGAGCATGCAAGGTGAGGGGGGTTAGCGTGAGGTATCGTGCAACGTTACCTATGTACTGCGTGGTCGTTCGCTGGGTCAGTCCGGTGCCGCGGCTGGGCTCCCTCGTTGTCTCCTGGGCCGGCCGCAGTGGCTTACTCCCTGTAACACAAAAGTTCGGCGCGGCAGCGCGGCGACGCTTGCGCGATGAAGACTGCCCTGGCGGTTTTCTTCTTTGCACCTTTCACCTGCGGTGCTGCTGGGGCAACCGCTGGGACAGGCGCGCGAACGTCCTTCTGCGAGGTCGCAGGAGTGTTCGCAGGTACGACTGCACTGAGGCCTTGGGTGAAGACTGCACGCAGTTGCCTCAAGGCCTCTTCCTTCTCTGCAGCCACGGCGGCTGCGAAGGCAGCCCTCTCCACCGCCATTACGGCTTTGAGGGCTGCTGTGGCCTCCTTCACGGCGATGCCGAGCTCGAGGTCACATCTCTTCGCGGGAGGGAGAGCTGCGTCCTGGCGGCCCGTTTCCGAGCGGCCGTCCCCGCCCCTGGCAGGTGGATCTGCTGCTGCGCCGTCCCTCAGCTGCACCGGGCTGTTCTCCGCCCTACGCCGTTTCCGACGTCGTCTTCTCTTCTGCTGCTGCGTCGGTGCGGCCGCGGCCGCTTCGCCGCCCCCGGCACGGCTGCGGCTAGAGAAAGCCGCGCAACCGCGCCAGCTGGCGACGTGCGGGCCGCCACACCGGACACAAGTCGGCAGAGCGTTGCTGCCGCGGTCGCAGGCGCGGCTGTCGTGCTCACCTGAGCACTTGACGCACCGCGCCGCGTTGCGGCAGTACTTCGCAACATGGCCCTCGCCCTGGCACCTGAAGCACTGGGGCTGAGGATCCATGGCGGTCGGGAGAGCCTCCGTCGTAACCGGGAAGCCCAGCAACTTCCGCAAGTCGAAGATGTCGCTCCCGCCGTCGACCGTTTGCACGGTCACGGCATAGAGCGGCGCCCTCTTCCTGTTGGTCCGGTTGTGCAACCTTGCGGCTGCATTACCAAACCCGGCTCGCAGCAGCCCTTCCCGGACCGCTGCCTCGTCACAGCACCAAGGCAACCCCCTGAGGAGTGCCTTAGTCGTCTTCATCCTTCCTACGGAAGGTGCCTTCTCACGCGCCGGCGGCGCGTCGACGATGTGGTCGGCCACTGCGACCTTGATCGCCCTGTGGTCGGCCACGTTTGCGGCTCGAACGCAGATCAGCGAGTCTGTATCGACAGACTCGTAGACCACCTCGTTCCGAGCGCATTTCGTCATGGTGTCGAACAGCGCTGTCCACCCGCCTTTGCACTTGACGTACAAAGGGGGGACAGGCCGCGACTCGTCTTCACAGGAGTTCCTTGCACGGTCGGCAGACTCAGAGAGTCGCACAACCGAAGGACCCTTCGTAGCGGCAGGTTTCCTCTGCGCACCCTTCTTTCCCATGCTGCGAGGCGCGGAACACGACAATTTGCACGCGTTGTCAAAACAACGCACGACAATTTGCTCTCCGCAGCGCCCACAGCACAGAAAACCTCTTCACGAGCTCTCAACGGCCGAGTAAGCGAAGCGCGCAACAGCAGCGATGCGCTCGCCTCGCCAGCTCAGGCCGCTCTGCGCCCAGCGCGCCCGCCGCCCCCCTATATAGACTCTGGCCCGCCCTCCCCCCACCACGCGCAACCGAGGGCATATAAGCGCAGCACGGAGGCGCGCGGGCCCGTTGTCAAGGCAGCACCGGACGCCGCGCCGCACCTAACCTCCACGCACGCCGCTCCGCTACCGCTACCGCTACCGCTACCGCCATGGCCCGCACAAAGCAAACGGCCCGCAAGTCCACCGGCGGAAAGGCGCCGCGCAAACAGCTCGCCACCAAGGCGGCGAGGAAGAGCGCGCCCGCCACCGGAGGCGTCAAGAAGCCCCACCGCTACAGGCCGGGCACCGTCGCCCTGCGAGAAATCAGGCGCTACCAGAAGAGCACAGAGCTGCTCATCCGCAAGCTGCCATTCCAGCGCCTAGTGCGCGAGATCGCCCAGGACTTCAAGACCGACCTGCGCTTCCAGAGCTCCGCAGTCATGGCCCTGCAGGAGGCCAGCGAGGCCTACCTCGTCGGCCTCTTCGAAGACACCAACCTGTGCGCAATCCACGCCAAGCGCGTCACCATCATGCCCAAGGACATCCAGCTCGCGCGCCGCATCCGCGGCGAGCGCGCCTAAACCGCGCCGCGGCACCGCACCGCACAAACAAAAACGGCCCTTTTCAGGGCCACTAACATCTCTCCGTCGCGAGCAAACTTTGTCGGTCGCCTGCCTCTCGCCCCGCAACCCAAAAACAAAAACCACCACTTCCCGTCCGTCCGCCACACCCGCTCACTCTGCCTGCCTGCTAGCAGCGCGCAACAATCACACATCATCCCTCCCCGGCGCTCAAAGCGCACAATACCCAACGGCCGACGTCACACCGCACGGGTGGCTGGCCGGCCGCCGCTTTCGTTTCGAAAACAAAAAAACCCGCACTCCACTCCGACGGCCAACGGCCAGGCAGGCGCGCTCGCTCGCTCTACACGCCACCGAAATCCCCGCCGACTCCTTCCACATCTCAACGTGCCCCCCGTTGCAAAACATAACACACACAAAGGAACAAAACAAAACAAAGACCAGACACGACTCGACTCGACAAGACAGACATCCGAGAAGAACGAACGCAGGCAAGCCAACCAACGTATTCAAACAAAACAACGTGACAGAAAACCAACCGTCGGCCGCCGCCACAAACACGGCGACAATCAACCACGACAACAACAACACCGCTTACCGCTACCGCCGCCCACACCCGCCACCGACCCCCGCAATCCAACCACCACGGCACGCAAACAGCATCCCCACGGGCATACAGACAGACACCCACACCAAACGCAACACGACAATCAAAACCTTCCCCGACGTGCTTTGATGGCCCTGAGAAGGGCCGTTTTGGGCCGCGCGTCTCTTGCGCGCCACTAGACGACGACGGGGGGTGGGGACGACGGAGTCAAGCGCCAAACCCTTCCTTTCCCATCTCTTTCTCCTCTACTCTACTTCTTCTTCTTGGGCGAAGCCTTCGCCTTAGACGGCGTCGTCGCCTTCTTCGGGCGCGGCGCCTTCGGCTTCTTCGTCGGAACCTTGGCGGCCTTCTTCGCCTTCGACGGCGACTTGGCCTTGGCCGGCTTGGCCGCAGCCGCCTTCTTCGCACCCGCGGGAGCGGCCGACGCCGCAGACGCCTTCTTGGCGGCGCCCGCCTTCCGACCGGTCGCCGCCTTCACGCCACCAGCCTTCTTTGCGCCGGCCGCACGGGCGCCCTTCTTCTCCTTGCTGGCCGGAGCGGCGCGCTTCTTCTTGGCACCGCCAGCACGAGCCTTGCCGCCCTCGGCCGCCCCCCCGCCGCCGGCGCCGGCAAGCTTGAACGAGCCGGACGCGCCCTTCCCCTTCGTCTGCACCAGCTCGCCCGCCACGACGGCCGACTTGAGGTACTTCTTGATAAACGGCGCCAGCTTCTCCGCGTCCAGCTTGTAGTGCGCGGCTATGTACTTCTTGATCGCCTGCAGCGACGACCCGCCGCGCTCCTTCAGACTCTTGATGGCGGCCGTCACCATCTCAGAGGTGCGCGGGTGCGCAGGCTTGGCGCGCGGCTTCTTCGCAGACGACGCAGACTTGGCCTTCTTCGTCGTGCCGGTGGCGGCGGGTGCCGCAGCAGTCTCGTTCGTAGCCGCCTGATCTGCCATTTCGACGACGCGCGTAACACACAGCGAGAGCGAGCGGGACGGCAGGCACGCAAGCACAGCACAGCAGCAGAGCAGAGAATGGCTGTCGCATCATGGTGTAGTGTCCTCCAGGTTGACACTACTGGTGTGTGGGTGAAGTTCTGGTAGAATCGCTCTACCCTTCCTTCAACAAGTGGGACATCAGTGTCCCTCCAGGTTTTTCTTAGAGAGAAGCTTATGGGTGTCTATGCTGCCCTGCTTCGTGGGCAATTTGATAATTGATGCTTGCTGCGGTGTTCTTTTTTTTTTTTTTTTTTTTTTTTTTTTTTTTTTTTTTTTTTTCGCAGCAGGTGTGGCTAAGCGCTACTTGTCACGTAGCAATGTCTTCTAGTCTGGCAAGGCGGCAACGTCTGCTGGCCGTCTCAGCAGGTCCGGCCAGCGGAGTGTGCGTCGCCAGTGTGGACGTTGTCCCAGGTTCCTTATAAGCGGGTTGGTGGATGTACCCGCTTTGATGTAGAAGTTTGTGGCCGCTTCTTCGAACCGCCTGCGTAGCGGTACGATGTCTGCGACCACGTGTGTGTCCTCCGTCGGGAAGTCCCTTGGGAGGTGGAGAGCTAACCTGAGAGCCCTATTCTGCAGTTTTTGCAGCCGCTCCAGGTTTGTTTGCGCCGTGTTGCCCCACACTACCGCCGCGTATTCGAGGAGAGGTCGAATTACGGACTTATATAGTGTGAGGCCGACGCAGGCAGGCAGCGTCGTAGTGGGGTTTAGCAGTGGGTAGAGGAGTCTTAGTCTACCCAGTGCTTTGCCCCTGATACTCTCCACGTGTGGCCTCCAGGTGAGGTGCCGGTCCAGTGTGACGCCCAGGTACTTCGCAGTACCATTCCACGGGACCGGGACGCCTCGGACCGAGACTGTGGGCGCGTCGTCCTTGACGTGTCTCGTCGCAATGATGATGGCCTGGGACTTCTCCCCATTGTAAGCCAGGCGCCATTTTTTCGCCCAGTCAGTGAGGGCGTCGGTGGCCGTCTGAAGTTTCCGCTGCAACGCCTCGACGCATCTGCTGCGGCTGTACACGGCTGTGTCGTCCGCATACAGCGCCAGGTTGACGTGGGCTGTGCGCGGTGGGTCGGCCGTGTACAGAGAGTAGAGCGTCGGCCCAACGACCGAGCCTTGAGGTACACCCGCGAGTATACGACGCTCCGTGGAGATTCCACTATCTGCTCTGACGTGGAACGTTCTGCCCTCGAGGTAGCTCTGTAAGAGCTTCACGTGCGACACCGGGACGCCCAGGTCAAATAGTTTGAACAGGAGGCCCCGATGCCACACGGAGTCGAAGGCACGCGACACGTCGAGCAGGAGAGCGCCGAAATACTCGCGTCGGTCGATGGCACCGAACGCCTCCTCTGTTAGGCGCAGCAGCTGGTGTGTCGTGGCGTGTTGACTCCTGAAGCCAAACTGTTCGTTTGGTAGGAGTTCTTCTGCCTCAATGAGCGCCCGCAGGCGGACCAGATACAGGCGTTCGAATATTTTCGAAAGTGCCGGAAGCAGGCTGATTGGCCTGTAGTTCTTCGCCCTTCGAATGTCCTTCCCTGGCTTGGGGAGGGCTACTATTTCAGCATGCTTCCAGCACGACGGGAACTGTTTGCTGAGCAGCACCTGGTTAAAGGTTGACGCGAGGACGTCGGCTGCCGTGTCTGGTAGCTGCTTCAGCATTAAGTTCGTTACGTCATCTGGTCCACCTGCTTTTTTAGCATTTAGGTGGCGAAGTTGCAGCTTGACTTCGTCTGCTGATATCGGCGGAATGGCGTCTTCTACCTCGTCATACTCCGCATCGAGGAAGACGGGGAGGCGTTCTTCTACCATCTGGATGTGGGCGGCGTCTATCGGGTCGTCGACCGGAGTGAAATTCGCGGCGAACGCGTCCGCTAGTGCTTCTGCCTTCGCGTTCGGCTCGCTCACGAATTCGGCTCCCACTTGCAGCGGCGGAATCCGTTGCATACGGCGCAGGTAGCCTTTTACGGCTTTCCACGCCGAGCCGTCTTCGATGTTTAGTTGCGCCACCTTGCGCGCCCACTCCTGATTGCGGTGCGTGTCTACATCAGCCTTGATATGCCGGCACAGTCTATTTAATTCTCGCTTTGTGGCTCGATTTCTTGTCCTCTGCCACTCGCGCTGTAGGCGGTTCTTTTGCGCTATAGCCTCCCGGATGTGTCGTGGCAGAGGGTGTGGCCGGCAGTCGATGTTGGCGTCGTCTCTGACAGGCGTGGCCGCTGCCGCGGCGTCAACTATCGACTGCCTGATGTGTTGAAGTGCTGCGTCTGCTCCGTGTTCCGCCGCGTCCGGTGTGGCCTCAAGGGAATCGGCGACGGCGTTGCGGAACTCGTCCCAGCTGATGTCTCGTATGTCGACCCCTCTCCGCTGTCTTGGGAGAGCGTCGGCGTCGAGGTCGAATATGACCGGTACGTGGTCGGAGGACATCTTTGGCCGCGTACCGGCCGTGACGTGCAGGCGAGCGCCCTTGATGATCATGATATCCAGGATATCCGGGTGGCCCCGGTTCCGTGGATATATTGTCGGTTCGTGAGGACCGATGACGACAGCTTCGTGGCGTTCCGCGACGTGGAGTAAGCGCCGCCCGCTTGTGTTGGTCGTCCTGCTGTTCCAGACCGCATGCTTCGCGTTGAAGTCTCCCCCCAGTATGATTTTTCCGGGGAGAGCCAGCAACTTGTTGTAGTCTCCCGGTAGGAGCGCTCCTCTAGGCGGTCTGTAGACAGCGACGAACGTTATGGCGCCGTGTGCCGTCTCCACTGATACGGCAGTCGCTTCTGTCTTCGCCAGTTCCGGTATTTGGACGCGGTGGTGTCGTAGCGTCCTCCGTACATACACCGCTGTGCCGCCTCCGTGTGTTGGCCTGTCGTCCCTGTAGCATTCGTAGTTCGCTACGCCGACTCGGACGCCAGGCTTAAGCCACGTTTCGGTGACGAGACATACGTCGATGTTCTCGTCCCGTATAAGCTGCCGGAATTCGCCTGCCTGCTTAAGGAGTCCCTCGGCGTTGAAGACGCAGGCTGTTAAACTCCTTAGCGCTTCAGGCATGATGGCTGCATGGATGGATGGCGGATGCAACTTTCTGCACCACGGCCAGGAGCTCAGTCATCTGCTGCATCATTGTTTCCATGCAGCTGAGCATCCGTTCCACGCGGGCTTCATTGGCAGCGTTGCCGCCGACAACATGGCGCGCGTTGGTCTCCATTTGTCCGCCATCTTGTCGGGCGCCGACAGTATGGCGGGGCGCCGTGGGACGCCGCCATCTTGGCTCCGGGAAGTCCTTCGGGCTCGCAAGGTCAGGCGCGGCTGCCGGTGGTTGGTCCGCTGCGCGTGCCGGCGGGGCCGGGAAGGCTCGCGCTGATTGGCCCGCGACGCGCTGGGTCGCTGCAGGGAGGGGAGCCTGGCGCTGCAGGGGTGCAGCGGCCGGGCCTACCTGCCTGCGCGGCAGCGCTGTGGGCGGGGCAACGGCGCTTTGTCCTGCAGATGGGCCAGCTGCCGGTTGGGCTGCGGTAGGCGGAGTCTGTCCGCCATTTCTCGTCGATGCGTGCGAAGCGGGGGCTCCATTTTGTGGCGCCGCATTGTCTGCGACTTGGCGCGCTTTTGCGGTCGTTGCCCTGCCTCGGCGGCCGCCTCTCCTGTTGTTCCGCTTCTTCCGGGGCTGGGTACTGCGTTGGCGGGAACTCTGCCTTTGTGTTCCATTGTCTTCGTTCCCGCGCGCGCGATCAGCGAAGTCGAGGAGCACTGGGCAGCCACGGTAACTTGCCACGTGTTTGCCTTGGCAGAGCTTGCAAGTCGGGGTGAAATCTTTGTGTGGCACCCCTTTAAGCGCGCACGACTCAGTTGAGTGTTGCTCGCCGCACTTCACGCAGTAGTCTGGCATTGCACAGTACTTACTGACGTGACCAGGTTCAAGGCAGCGGTAACATTGTGCGTAGGCCGCCTTGTTTCGCAGTTCTTCAGCTTTCACTTCCACATTGCCTATTTTTGTGAGGCTGAAGAGCTGCCTGTTATGAGTTGTATTGCTGGCTATTACCAGCATAAGTGGGCCACGCCTGCGTGTGCGAAAAGGGCGCATTCTTACGACCTCTTCGACCACGAATCCCATGTTCTCCAGGTCCTCCTTTACTTCTGAAGGCAGGATTGTGCGTGGCAAGTGCCGAAATACTACTTTGAGCGGCTTTGTTCTTAAGGGGCTGAACGTATAGTGCGACCACTTCTTGTCCTGCACCAGCTGAGACACTTTTTGATATTCTTGAGATGTTTTGGTGCATATTTTGAAAAGTTCGTCACCAGTCACGCGCACTGTATAGTTGTCTTTACCAATGCAGAGGCTGATAGCGTTTTGCAGCTCTCTAAAATGCTCGTCAAATTTTATGACAATTGGTGGCGGCTTGCGACGCTGTTGCGCCTTGGGGATTTCAATGTCCTCCTCCTCCAGAGCAGAGAATCACAAGGCCCAGCCAGTGTCGCGGGCGGGCGCGGACGGCCGAGAGAGCGGCCGCCACTCTGCGCGCCGCCGCGCCGCGCCTCCCGCGCTTGCTACCGCCCAACGTCCGACAGCCTGTGCGGAGCAGCCCCAAACCTGCGCCACAACCGCCCGCGCCTTTCAAACCACCGAGGATGGGGCTACACACAGCCACACCACAGTCGCCAACCAGTCGCCACGGCAGCGCCGCAAACCACGGCCAAACTGCAGCTACCGCGCGCTACAGCCTGGGTCGGCCCGCCGAGAATCGCCGCCCCCGCCCAAATGCCGCCCCCACAGCCCCAGCCGACGACCCGCCACAATGGCCAAACCTTCGGCAAAACTCCCACACCGTCGCCGCGGCAGCCCGGCCAGCGCGGCCGGCGCCACAGCCACACAAGCCGAGGCGTGCGGCGATGACGGCCGTGCAAACGCGCCTCCGCCGCCCCATCGCCTTCCGTCGCCCTCCCGCCGTTTCCCGATCGGCCCGCAGCCGTCGGGCCACATCGCGCGCCGTCCTCCTCCTCTCGCCCGCCAACATTCACAGCCGTTTCTCAACAATTGCCCGCCGCAAACGGACGCCGCCTGCGCAACAGGCGCCGCCGCCCCTCGCCGCTTCCGACCCGACCCAACCCCTCGACCGAGGCAAACCGCAATCCGAATCTACAGACCAACCCAATCTGCCGTCAAGCACACACGACAGCCGACCTTACACGTTACGCGTTACACATTACGTTTACACGTCTACGTTAGGTTAGGTTAGGTGGACGTGGGTTAGGTTAAGGGGACTTGGGTTAGGTTAAGCGTCAAACTTAGGTTAAGCATTCAAACACGTCAGGCGTCAGAGGTTAGGTTAGGTTAGGTTAGGTTAGGTTAGGTTACACGTTAGGTTAAGGGGTCAGTGCTAGGTTAGGAAGCGTCAAACGTAGGTTAAAAAAGCGTTCAAACGTGAGGCGTGAGCCGGACAGCTTACCTTACGTAGACGTTAGGGGCTCACAGGCTGAGCTCACCTCGCCACACCACAGGTTCGGTTCGGTTCGGTTCGGTTCGCTCGGCTCAGCGTAAAGCGCCGAGGTCAGGGTTACGTTCGTTCACCTTCGGGCGCCACACTTTCGGTTGAAAGGTCGCGACGGGACGACGTCGGCAGGCACGCCGCAAACGAACAAAAACGTACAGACGACGTCGGAAACCGCCGACAGACGGGGGAGCAGCACGACCACGACCAGACACCGAGCGCGAACGAGACACACGCGAACCACCCCCACCGGCCAAAGGGCACCACACAACAACCCAGAGCACCACGTGTCGACACCAGAGCAACCCGCCGCTCACGCGACATGGCTGGCACCGAAGGGCAACCGCCCGCAACTGCGCTTTCCGCGCCGGCCCGGATGCACGTCGTGCTACAACAACACCACTACCGTACACAGCCGCTGTTCACAACATCACTATCAATGGCGCGCCCGCGGCTCGCCGCCGTCGCAGTCGCAGCCCCAACGCCAGCACTTTTGCACCACCATTCACACGCACCGCAACACAGCTCGCCGACACAGCCGAACAAAACAAACACCACACAACAACAGCAACAACGCCGCCGCCTCTACTTGTGCCGGCGACCCACCCCGCCGATGGCGCACCTTTCGCCAGCCGGCAATCGACACACACGCACCCACCCACCGGGGCCCAGTGCAAAAAAAAAACAAAAAAAAACACACAAAAACAAAAAAACAAAACAACACAAACGACACGGGAAGCGCACACCGCCACTTCGCGCGCACGCCACCAACCAGTCGTCGTCTCAAAATAACAAACACAAACAAAATAAACTAACAACTAGGGCAACACAAAACAAAAACGCCTCGCACGAACCGCCCACAAAAAGGACAAGCACACGCACAGCCTCTGCTGACGACCACGACGCAGCGGCACGCTGCTCCTGTCCCGCGCCACGCGCCCCGCGCCCCGCGCCCCACTCGATTCACAACTCACGCGACACCGTCAACGACGGGCTCTCT
This sequence comes from Schistocerca serialis cubense, assembly GCF_023864345.2. Classification (NCBI taxonomy): domain Eukaryota; kingdom Metazoa; phylum Arthropoda; class Insecta; order Orthoptera; family Acrididae; genus Schistocerca; species Schistocerca serialis. The sequence continues at coordinate 83,254 of NW_026047602.1, forward strand.
TCCCGCAACCTACCACCTTTCCGCCACGACGCACAGCCCCAGCCCCACCCGACGACTGCACTTTCACCACCGCCTCCCCCTTCCCCCCCAAAACACACACACACAGCCAGCCAAAAACGCACTCGCGACCCACACATGCACGTGCATCGGCACACGCCAACCAGTCAACGTCGACAACCACACGCAAGGCTCGAAACGAAAACGAAACCGGCGTCCTTCCACGTTGCCATCAAGCTACGCGACACAAGACACAAGGAACCAACACAACAGCCGGCCCCACTAATTCCCACTCTCACGCCGCAAAAAGCACACCGAAACCGCCAAACACGCACGCACATTCCCCTTCGCACTGACACCACCGACCGGCTCGCTACCACACACCTCTCGGCAGCCGTTTCACGCCAATTCGCCACACCGCCCACACAGTCGACAAGCGCCCGCCCTGTACGGCACACGCAACGACGCAGCGCAGCAAAGGGCGCCCGCAACACATACCTCTCCGCCGCCCGACGCGCCAACCGCCACACCACACCGCCAGCCACTCGCAAATTGTGCACTGCCACCAGCCACACGTCCAACACGCCGCGCCGCCTCCGGCCACCCGCCAGGGGGCGCTCACGTCCGCGACAACAGCGCGGCCCGCCGGGCCGGGCCGGGCCGAACCGAACCGAGCCGCCGCTGCCCTGCACTCGGCACGGCCACACCCTGCTGCAGACCGGGCTCGTCCCTCTGTACGCGTCTGCCTGCGCATCAACACAACACGACCTTTTTTTTTTTTTTTTTTTTTTTTCCTCTCTACCGCCAACCCTTCTTCTCGCGTTTTACTCGTTGTTGCAGCAGCGGCGCACACCTACACATCCACAGCCCCAGCCGAGCCGGCCTCACCTCAGGGCCCGCCGCCAGCGTCTCCTCCTCGGGCACAGGTGCGGTGCTGTGGCCGCCCATCCAACCGCATTGCTGGCCGTCCAGCCACCAGGCGTTCCCACTGCCGCGAGCCACGCCGCGCACCGACCCTGCTGCAGAAAACGAAGCATAGCCAGAGACCGACCGATACACAAAGCAAGCCGTCGCCTCGCCTCTTGTCCTTCCTGCCTTCCTTCCGCCCCCGCCCTTCTCACACCACCGCCTCTCCACTTTCGCCCCCCCCCCCCCTCCTTTTTTTTTTTTTTTTTTTGTTGTTTTCTTCTTTCTTTCTTTCTTTCTTTGGCCCTCTCTCCTTCCCGCCATGGCGGTTACGGCACCGCCTGCAGCGGCAGATTGTTTGCGCCCACACGCCTACTCCTACCACCATTAACCTTGCCCTGCCCTGCCCTGCCCATCAACGTCGCAGTCGAACCGACGCTTGCCAACACACTGCCCACGTTCCTTTCTCTTTTCGGCCTACGCCCATTACGCGCCGCCGCCACAGCACCTTCCCTTCCCACAACACACCGACGTCATCACACGCACCCAACACAGGGGCCACGACCGTGTTCCTCGCCCACTCCCATCCCGCACGGTACGCACATTCCCAACTACTACCGCGCACCCTCCCTTTCCAATCTGTGTGTCTCTGTGTCTGTGTCCTGTCCGCGCGTGACGCCTCTCAACATCCGCCGTCCCCCGTCCCGTTTTCGCCCCCATGCCGTCGTCGCGCCGCCTCCTCCCCGTCCACCGCCGCCCCTGTCCGCCCCGCACCACACCATACACCGCTGCTTGTCCCGGCCGTTGCCACCAAAGGCGCCGACCGCAAACGCGCCACGCCGCAGCCCCCGTGCGTCTCGCGCTCGCTTGCATCTCCGTGCCGACGCTGCCTCTCTTCCCGCTCGCACTCGACCTCGACAACACAGTCTTTGGCTCCGCCACTGCGTGTTCCGGTGGTACGCACGCTGCAACACGTATGTATTCATTACCAGAGCGATGGCGAGGCATGACAGCATCTCTGTCTGACCAGAGAGTTCTTTATCGCTGCTAGTCGGCGCTTGGACCGCGCCAGACGACAGTAGTGGCACGCACCGGGTCGCCAGGAACAGTTGTTATATATATTGTAGCGCGAGTCGGGAGAGGTAGTAGTCGGTCGACAGTAGTAGCGGGTGGACGGTTGTACTGAGCGGGCGTCGGCGGCGTGCTCTGCTCGTCTCGCGACTCTGGTCACGGTTCGGGACGATGTATAGTATATTGTGTGTTATAATCAAAAGGTGGTGTGACGCTGCATTGCGCAAATCTGATAACGTATGTTCATTGTACTTATTTCGTTCAACAACAAAAGCCCCACTATTACTTTTTTTCTAAAGTAACTTTTGTCTCTTAACGAAAAACATTCACTTTTTAAAGACTACTTCCTATGGCATTTCCCTCCAAGGAGTGCAATTAATTACCAGCCAGCACTCATTCATTGCACACAGCTGTGTAAGGGGTATCTACAATTGAGGAGCGGATATAAATGCAATTTTTTGTTTTTTTTTTTTGTGTGTGTGTGTTGTAACCTCCCAGCAAAATTTAAAATAATGGACAATGTTATTTACGGATGCTAATGGACATTGCGCTAATTGTAACCTCGCCCACAATGAGAGGTATTGAAAATGGCAACAAAAATGTGAAATTCGCAATCTGACTCAAATATAAAGTCTTCACACAACATTTAAAAACGTCCGTTCAGTGACAAGAAACTTCAATTAAACCGAAATATCGGTCTTTGGCCCTGTGCAAAACAATCAGAATTAAAGTCTTACCTCCGAATAAATGGATGTCACATTTCTGCTCTGGTTGTTGCGCAGCGCTTGGACGAACTGCATTGCAAATAATAATATTCTCTTTTTTTGTGATTTTAGTGACATTTTTCTTCAAAGAAGTGGAATGAAGTGTGAAGTGCAACGAACTCTTTAGTTCAATAAAAAATTAAATGTTTGAAAAATGCTTTTGAAATAAAAATTATTATTGGGCAACTTGTTGGAGAATAATTACAATAAATACACTTTTTCATTATCTAATGATTATATTAATTAACAGTATACCTTATTCACCATCTTGACCAGTGTTGCCGACCGCCTACATCACACAACCGCACGACTACTGACAGAGTACAGCCCTCAACTACACAGAGCTACGGACTCGCAACGACTACTACTGACTGACTGACTGACTGACTGAGAACCGCTCGCAACACTCGCGCAGTCCAGCGCAAACTCTCTGGTCACAGATGCTACAATGTCTCGCCATCGCTACTATGTTACATACGTGTTTCAGTGTCTTTTTCATTGGGGTAACGATCTTTGGCTCTTTCTATTCTGAATACAGGGCCAAAGGTCAACGCTGCTGCCCTTATACAATTTATCAGGTTTCATTATGTCTGTTGCAATGTTACATACGGTTCACTCTTTCATTAATATTATCGTTGGGTTTGTTTTGTAGGGACGTTAGTTAACATTCTGGCACATTTTTATTATCATCGGACTCTCTGCTATTTGTGCAGGGAGGTTATACCTGGGTCCATTTCCATTTCCATTTACATTTTAATATTGATAGACTTTTTGTTTTCTTTTTTGTTTCTTGTTGTTTTTCCTTCTTTTTTCTTGTTGTTTTTTTTTTGTTTTGTTTTTCCCGCTCTCACCACCACCGCCGCATCACGCCTTCCGTTTTCTTGGTTTCTTTTCTGTTCTTCAACTGCTTCAACATCACCGCGCCCCATTTCCACACCACAGCCATCAGCCTCCAAGACGGGCGGGCGCAGTGTGCCATTTCCGGCGCACGAGCACACCCGTACGGTACTCTCCTCGCCCCCACGCCACCAACAACACAGCGACCACGCGGCTTTCAGGCACGGCACGGCACGGCACGGCACGGCACGGCACGGCACGGCACGGCACGGCACGGCACGGCACGGCACCGGCGAAATGCGCCGCCCCCGCCCCTCCGCGCATCCGTCCGTCTCGCCACGTTCACTGACAGCCGCGTCTGCGGCTACACCACGACAACCACAACACAACACCGCTCCCCTCCCTGGCAACTCACATTGTTTTTCTCCTCCTCTTTTGCACAAACCACAACGCCGAGCACAGGCGCAAGCCACCCACACCGCGCCCCTCCCCGTCCCGTCTTTGGCCGCCGCTCCTCGTTTCCTCGTTTGCCCCCTCCCATCTCCCGAAATGCCATGCCAGCAGCGTTACGCATGCCCCTCCCACATGCAGGGCACGCCCACCTCCAAACACTGCCAATTCACGGACGCACGCACACACACACACACACACACACACACACACACACACACACACACACACACTCACTCACTCACTCACTTTCTCGACACCTTTCTGTACGGAGGGTGCGTCATCTCGACCGTGACAGAGTGACGGCAACTATCGACGATCCATTTCCCCCCACTGGTAAAACATGTCCACTAACACCTACATACATCATTCAAGTACACAGACAATAGCATACACACAATGGGAGGGCACACGAACATGGACGGCACGGCACTGTCATACACTCTTCCTCAGAACCATATCAACAAACGTTACGTACATCCGGGAAAGCGAAAGCGAACGCGAACGCGAAAGCGAAAGCGAAAGCAAAAGCAAAAGCAAAGGCAAAGCCCAATGCAGCCGTCAAAGGTAACGTTCACCACGGCAGACACTTGCAGCCGCGCCGCCGTTAAACGCATTTCAGTGCGGCTCCAATACGCCTCCGACACGGGAACGTTCCGTTGCTCTACGAATGCGTTTCTCCCCTTTTTCCCTTCCTCTCTCTTTTGCCCCCCCTCCTTGCACTCTTGCCTCCTTCCTCACGTTCTGCCCAGACATTCGACCGATCAAAGTCAACCTTTCGTTACCGTTCTCAGCGCGACGGTGTACAACAGTATGACGGGTGTGCCCAAGACTTCGGTTCAGTTGCGTGACGCCGGTCTATCGCGCCGATCGACAGTTACTCAGGGGGCGACGGATCGGACCACGTCACCGACACACAAAACACTTTCAAACAAACAAATACATACCGGATGGACACAGACAAACACGTGTACAGACATTCGCCAAACAAACGACCGCCGCCGCCGCCGCCGTCGTCGTCTAGCGTCGCGCTTACTGTACTGCACTGGACACGCGTGCATCTTGAATGACGACATCGGTGTGCGTGCGTCGTACGCAATCAGTCAGACACGGCTATCAAACATCAGAGTCGAATGGTACATCATCGTGCGTGTCGCCGTACACGTACAGTACAATACAACAACAATGCGTCTTAATGGCACGTTCATTTCAACGTCACTCACACACCTCCACGCTGCAGTTACGTCGCACCATTGTCAAACTCGGCGTACAGCAAAGGGAATAGTGGGCGGCAAACAAAACCAAACAAAAACATTTCACATTTCACCCTCGCCATGTATGATGTGCAAAAAAACAAACCCGCAAACGGCCGTCGTTACGGTGACACAAAAGTCGCCGATCGCACAGTCCCCCCTCGCAGACGGGTAACACACACACACACACACACACACACACACACACACACACACACACACACACACACCAACAACACCAACGGGTCAAAAACCACGCCAACGAGGCGTGCCACCATTCCACGCCACGGCGACCAACCTCGTGGCCGTACCCCGCGCAACACGCTTTGACGCGCCCCCCCACCCACAATCAAAATGCACACATACATCACAGCCGTCCACACAAACAACAACAACAACAATTCCGCCCTTCCCGCAAAAGGCAAGTTGGTGGCCCTGAAAAGGGCCGTTTTGCCGCTCTCGCAACGGAGGAGCCTTCTCCATCCTTCCTTCCTTCCATTCCAGAGCCACCTCCTTACTTGGAGCTCGTGTACTTGGTCACCGCCTTCGTGCCCTCGCTCACGGCGTGCTTGGCCAGCTCGCCAGGCAGCAACAGCCGCACAGCGGTCTGGATCTCGCGGGACGTGATGGTCGAGCGCTTGTTGTAGTGCGCCAGGCGAGAAGCCTCGGCCGCAATGCGCTCGAAAATGTCGTTCACGAAGCTGTTCATGATGCTCATCGCCTTCGACGAGATGCCCGTGTCAGGGTGCACCTGCTTCAGCACCTTGTAGATGTAGATGGCATAGCTCTCCTTCCTCTTGCGCTTCTTCTTCTTGTCGCCCTTCGAAATGTTCTTCTGCGCCTTGCCAGCCTTCTTGGCGGCCTTCCCGCTAGTCTTGGGCGGCATCTCGAACCAACGTACGGCAGCAGCAACACCAGTAGCAAGCGCTCCGCTCTAGTCAGCGTCTCCCCACACAGTGGCACCCGCCGCCAGCCGCCGCCGCACCTTTACCAGCTCGCCCTGTTGCGGCCGCCGACCAATGGGGCGCGCGCGCAACCGGCCGCCGCACCCGAGCCCATAAAGCACCCCCACCCCGGCTGCGCCGGCACGCACTCCGCTGCTCGACTCGCTGCCGCTCGCACCGGTCGTTTTCGTTTCCGTTTCGTGTGCACCGTCGCTAGCCCATCGCCATGTCCGGACGCGGAAAGGGAGGCAAAGTCAAGGGCAAGTCAAAGTCCCGCTCAAGCAGGGCTGGGCTCCAGTTCCCGGTCGGCAGAATCCACCGCCTCCTGCGCAAGGGAAACTACGCAGAGCGCGTCGGCGCCGGGGCGCCCGTCTACCTCGCCGCCGTCATGGAGTACCTCGCGGCTGAGGTGCTCGAGCTGGCCGGAAACGCGGCCCGCGACAACAAGAAGACGCGCATCATCCCGCGCCACCTGCAGCTTGCCATCCGCAACGACGAGGAGCTCAACAAGCTCCTGTCGGGCGTCACCATCGCACAGGGTGGTGTCCTGCCCAACATCCAGGCCGTCCTGCTGCCAAAGAAGACCGAGAAGAAGGCCTAAAGGAGGCCAGGCAATCGCAGCGCCGCGTGCTCCCCTGCACGCAACGCGCTTTGCCGGCTCGGCCCACAACAATCGGCCCTTTTCAGGGCCACCACACAAACCTACGTCCAAAGCAAAATTTCAGTCGTCCTCGCCGCACCTTGTTTTGTTTTAACTTTGCACTGTCACAGCACAGCCGCCGCCGGCGCACGTCCGCCATCTTGTCGTCCACACAGCCCGTGTGGCCCAACACACACACACACACACACACACACACACACACACACACACATTTTGCACGGTCGCAGTCGCCTTCCAAACCGACAACGGCAGCAATAATGACCATTGTTGTTAAAGGGAGGCGTGTCGACACACCGCCCTCCACTCCCGCGCGCAACGGCCGTCGACACGAACGAAACAGCTGATCCGGCCGCCTATGCCCACACGCCTTGCCTCGGAAACCCCAACGCCGCCGCAAACAAACACACAGAGCCAAACCACGCAAGCAAATAATCACCGCCTCTCGCACAACAACACACAGCCCGCCATCTCCGTCGCGATCGATACAAAGACACACAAACCGAAGCAGCTCCACACACAGCCAGCCACATGACACGTTTCCTTTCCTTCTCCCCTCCCAGTCACATCACGTCGCTCAAACGGAAAGAAAGAAAGAAACAAACAAACAAACAACACAGCGCACACACGCAGCAACAACACAGACTCTTTCGCACTTTTCAACTTCCGAACAGTGTGGTGGCCCTGAAAAGGGCCGTTTTCTAGTCTCTCCCACCCACAAGCACGGCCGCGGGAAGGCCAGCGCCCGCTGCGACGCAGCCTAACCGCCGAAACCGTACAGGGTGCGCCCCTGCCTCTTCAGGGCGTACACCACGTCCATGGCCGTCACAGTCTTGCGCTTGGCGTGCTCAGTGTACGTCACCGCGTCGCGGATCACGTTCTCCAGGAACACCTTCAGCACCCCGCGGGTCTCCTCGTAGATCAGACCAGAGATGCGCTTCACGCCGCCCCTGCGAGCCAGGCGGCGGATGGCGGGCTTCGTGATGCCCTGGATGTTGTCGCGCAACACCTTGCGGTGCCGCTTGGCGCCACCCTTGCCGAGCCCCTTTCCTCCCTTGCCGCGGCCTGTCATCCTTCCTTCCTCGGGCAAAGCAAAACGTGCACAAACAGCAGCTGCAGCGGCTGGCGAGTCGGCTACGGTCTGCGCCCAGCGCGCCCGCCGCCCCCCTATATAGACTCTGGCCCGCCCTCCCCCCACCACGCGCAACCGAGGGCATATAAGCGCAGCACGGAGGCGCGCGGGCCCGTTGTCAAGGCAGCACCGGACGCCGCGCCGCACCTAACCTCCACGCACGCCGCTCCGCTACCGCTACCGCTACCGCTACCGCCATGGCCCGCACAAAGCAAACGGCCCGCAAGTCCACCGGCGGAAAGGCGCCGCGCAAACAGCTCGCCACCAAGGCGGCGAGGAAGAGCGCGCCCGCCACCGGAGGCGTCAAGAAGCCCCACCGCTACAGGCCGGGCACCGTCGCCCTGCGAGAAATCAGGCGCTACCAGAAGAGCACAGAGCTGCTCATCCGCAAGCTGCCATTCCAGCGCCTAGTGCGCGAGATCGCCCAGGACTTCAAGACCGACCTGCGCTTCCAGAGCTCCGCAGTCATGGCCCTGCAGGAGGCCAGCGAGGCCTACCTCGTCGGCCTCTTCGAAGACACCAACCTGTGCGCAATCCACGCCAAGCGCGTCACCATCATGCCCAAGGACATCCAGCTCGCGCGCCGCATCCGCGGCGAGCGCGCCTAAACCGCGCCGCGGCACCGCACCGCACAAACAAAAACGGCCCTTTTCAGGGCCACTAACATCTCTCCGTCGCGAGCAAACTTTGTCGGTCGCCTGCCTCTCGCCCCGCAACCCAAAAACAAAAACCACCACTTCCCGTCCGTCCGCCACACCCGCTCACTCTGCCTGCCTGCTAGCAGCGCGCAACAATCACACATCATCCCTCCCCGGCGCTCAAAGCGCACAATACCCAACGGCCGACGTCACACCGCACGGGTGGCTGGCCGGCCGCCGCTTTCGTTTCGAAAACAAAAAAACCCGCACTCCACTCCGACGGCCAACGGCCAGGCAGGCGCGCTCGCTCGCTCTACACGCCACCGAAATCCCCGCCGACTCCTTCCACATCTCAACGTGCCCCCCGTTGCAAAACATAACACACACAAAGGAACAAAACAAAACAAAGACCAGACACGACTCGACTCGACAAGACAGACATCCGAGAAGAACGAACGCAGGCAAGCCAACCAACGTATTCAAACAAAACAACGTGACAGAAAACCAACCGTCGGCCGCCGCCACAAACACGGCGACAATCAACCACGACAACAACAACACCGCTTACCGCTACCGCCGCCCACACCCGCCACCGACCCCCGCAATCCAACCACCACGGCACGCAAACAGCATCCCCACGGGCATACAGACAGACACCCACACCAAACGCAACACGACAATCAAAACCTTCCCCGACGTGCTTTGATGGCCCTGAGAAGGGCCGTTTTGGGCCGCGCGTCTCTTGCGCGCCACTAGACGACGACGGGGGGTGGGGACGACGGAGTCAAGCGCCAAACCCTTCCTTTCCCATCTCTTTCTCCTCTACTCTACTTCTTCTTCTTGGGCGAAGCCTTCGCCTTAGACGGCGTCGTCGCCTTCTTCGGGCGCGGCGCCTTCGGCTTCTTCGTCGGAACCTTGGCGGCCTTCTTCGCCTTCGACGGCGACTTGGCCTTGGCCGGCTTGGCCGCAGCCGCCTTCTTCGCACCCGCGGGAGCGGCCGACGCCGCAGACGCCTTCTTGGCGGCGCCCGCCTTCCGACCGGTCGCCGCCTTCACGCCACCAGCCTTCTTTGCGCCGGCCGCACGGGCGCCCTTCTTCTCCTTGCTGGCCGGAGCGGCGCGCTTCTTCTTGGCACCGCCAGCACGAGCCTTGCCGCCCTCGGCCGCCCCCCCGCCGCCGGCGCCGGCAAGCTTGAACGAGCCGGACGCGCCCTTCCCCTTCGTCTGCACCAGCTCGCCCGCCACGACGGCCGACTTGAGGTACTTCTTGATAAACGGCGCCAGCTTCTCCGCGTCCAGCTTGTAGTGCGCGGCTATGTACTTCTTGATCGCCTGCAGCGACGACCCGCCGCGCTCCTTCAGACTCTTGATGGCGGCCGTCACCATCTCAGAGGTGCGCGGGTGCGCAGGCTTGGCGCGCGGCTTCTTCGCAGACGACGCAGACTTGGCCTTCTTCGTCGTGCCGGTGGCGGCGGGTGCCGCAGCAGTCTCGTTCGTAGCCGCCTGATCTGCCATTTCGACGACGCGCGTAACACACAGCGAGAGCGAGCGGGACGGCAGGCACGCAAGCACAGCACAGCAGCAGAGCAGAGAATCACAAGGCCCAGCCAGTGTCGCGGGCGGGCGCGGACGGCCGAGAGAGCGGCCGCCACTCTGCGCGCCGCCGCGCCGCGCCTCCCGCGCTTGCTACCGCCCAACGTCCGACAGCCTGTGCGGAGCAGCCCCAAACCTGCGCCACAACCGCCCGCGCCTTTCAAACCACCGAGGATGGGGCTACACACAGCCACACCACAGTCGCCAACCAGTCGCCACGGCAGCGCCGCAAACCACGGCCAAACTGCAGCTACCGCGCGCTACAGCCTGGGTCGGCCCGCCGAGAATCGCCGCCCCCGCCCAAATGCCGCCCCCACAGCCCCAGCCGACGACCCGCCACAATGGCCAAACCTTCGGCAAAACTCCCACACCGTCGCCGCGGCAGCCCGGCCAGCGCGGCCGGCGCCACAGCCACACAAGCCGAGGCGTGCGGCGATGACGGCCGTGCAAACGCGCCTCCGCCGCCCCATCGCCTTCCGTCGCCCTCCCGCCGTTTCCCGATCGGCCCGCAGCCGTCGGGCCACATCGCGCGCCGTCCTCCTCCTCTCGCCCGCCAACATTCACAGCCGTTTCTCAACAATTGCCCGCCGCAAACGGACGCCGCCTGCGCAACAGGCGCCGCCGCCCCTCGCCGCTTCCGACCCGACCCAACCCCTCGACCGAGGCAAACCGCAATCCGAATCTACAGACCAACCCAATCTGCCGTCAAGCACACACGACAGCCGACCTTACACGTTACGCGTTACACATTACGTTTACACGTCTACGTTAGGTTAGGTTAGGTGGACGTGGGTTAGGTTAAGGGGACTTGGGTTAGGTTAAGCGTCAAACTTAGGTTAAGCATTCAAACACGTCAGGCGTCAGAGGTTAGGTTAGGTTAGGTTAGGTTAGGTTAGGTTACACGTTAGGTTAAGGGGTCAGTGCTAGGTTAAGAAGCGTCAAACGTAGGTTAAAAAAGCGTTCAAACGTGAGGCGTGAGCCGGACAGCTTACCTTACGTAGACGTTAGGGGCTCACAGGCTGAGCTCACCTCGCCACACCACAGGTTCGGTTCGGTTCGGTTCGGTTCGCTCGGCTCAGCGTAAAGCGCCGAGGTCAGGGTTACGTTCGTTCACCTTCGGGCGCCACACTTTCGGTTGAAAGGTCGCGACGGGACGACGTCGGCAGGCACGCCGCAAACGAACAAAAACGTACAGACGACGTCGGAAACCGCCGACAGACGGGGGAGCAGCACGACCACGACCAGACACCGAGCGCGAACGAGACACACGCGAACCACCCCCACCGGCCAAAGGGCACCACACAACAACCCAGAGCACCACGTGTCGACACCAGAGCAACCCGCCGCTCACGCGACATGGCTGGCACCGAAGGGCAACCGCCCGCAACTGCGCTTTCCGCGCCGGCCCGGATGCACGTCGTGCTACAACAACACCACTACCGTACACAGCCGCTGTTCACAACATCACTATCAATGGCGCGCCCGCGGCTCGCCGCCGTCGCAGTCGCAGCCCCAACGCCAGCACTTTTGCACCACCATTCACACGCACCGCAACACAGCTCGCCGACACAGCCGAACAAAACAAACACCACACAACAACAGCAACAACGCCGCCGCCTCTACTTGTGCCGGCGACCCACCCCGCCGATGGCGCACCTTTCGCCAGCCGGCAATCGACACACACGCACCCACCCACCGGGGCCCAGTGCAAAAAAAAAACAAAAAAAAACACACAAAAACAAAAAAACAAAACAACACAAACGACACGGGAAGCGCACACCGCCACTTCGCGCGCACGCCACCAACCAGTCGTCGTCTCAAAATAACAAACACAAACAAAATAAACTAACAACTAGGGCAACACAAAACAAAAACGCCTCGCACGAACCGCCCACAAAAAGGACAAGCACACGCACAGCCTCTGCTGACGACCACGACGCAGCGGCACGCTGCTCCTGTCCCGCGCCACGCGCCCCGCGCCCCGCGCCCCACTCGATTCACAACTCACGCGACACCGTCAACGACGGGCTCGCTTCCCGCAACCTACCACCTTTCCGCCACGACGCACAGCCCCAGCCCCACCCGACGACTGCACTTTCACCACCGCCTCCCCCTTCCCCCCCAAAACACACACACACAGCCAGCCAAAAACGCACTCGCGACCCACACATGCACGTGCATCGGCACACGCCAACCAGTCAACGTCGACAACCACACGCAAGGCTCGAAACGAAAACGAAACCGGCGTCCTTCCACGTTGCCATCAAGCTACGCGACACAAGACACAAGGAACCAACACAACAGCCGGCCCCACTAATTCCCACTCTCACGCCGCAAAAAGCACACCGAAACCGCCAAACACGCACGCACATTCCCCTTCGCACTGACACCACCGACCGGCTCGCTACCACACACCTCTCGGCAGCCGTTTCACGCCAATTCGCCACACCGCCCACACAGTCGACAAGCGCCCGCCCTGTACGGCACACGCAACGACGCAGCGCAGCAAAGGGCGCCCGCAACACATACCTCTCCGCCGCCCGACGCGCCAACCGCCACACCACACCGCCAGCCACTCGCAAATTGTGCACTGCCACCAGCCACACGTCCAACACGCCGCGCCGCCTCCGGCCACCCGCCAGGGGGCGCTCACGTCCGCGACAACAGCGCGGCCCGCCGGGCCGGGCCGGGCCGAACCGAACCGAGCCGCCGCTGCTCTGCACTCGGCACGGCCACACCCTGCTGCAGACCGGGCTCGTCCCTCTGTACGCGTCTGCCTGCGCATCAACACAACACGACCTTTTTTTTTTTTTTTTTTTTTTTCCTCTCTACCGCCAACCCTTCTTCTCGCGTTTTACTCGTTGTTGCAGCAGCGGCGCACACCTACACATCCACAGCCCCAGCCGAGCCGGCCTCACCTCAGGGCCCGCCGCCAGCGTCTCCTCCTCGGGCACAGGTGCGGTGCTGTGGCCGCCCATCCAACCGCATTGCTGGCCGTCCAGCCACCAGGCGTTCCCACTGCCGCGAGCCACGCCGCGCACCGACCCTGCTGCAGAAAACGAAGCATAGCCAGAGACCGACCGATACACAAAGCAAGCCGTCGCCTCGCCTCTTGTCCTTCCTGCCTTCCTTCCGCCCCCGCCCTTCTCACACCACCGCCTCTCCACTTTCGCCCCCCCCCCCCTCCTTTTTTTTTTTTTTTTTTGTTGTTTTCTTCTTTCTTTCTTTCTTTCTTTGGCCCTCTCTCCTTCCCGCCATGGCGGTTACGGCACCGCCTGCAGCGGCAGATTGTTTGCGCCCACACGCCTACTCCTACCACCATTAACCTTGCCCTGCCCTGCCCTGCCCATCAACGTCGCAGTCGAACCGACGCTTGCCAACACACTGCCCACGTTCCTTTCTCTTTTCGGCCTACGCCCATTACGCGCCGCCGCCACAGCACCTTCCCTTCCCACAACACACCGACGTCATCACACGCACCCAACACAGGGGCCACGACCGTGTTCCTCGCCCACTCCCATCCCGCACGGTACGCACATTCCCAACTACTACCGCGCACCCTCCCTTTCCAATCTGTGTGTCTCTGTGTCTGTGTCCTGTCCGCGCGTGACGCCTCTCAACATCCGCCGTCCCCCGTCCCGTTTTCGCCCCCATGCCGTCGTCGCGCCGCCTCCTCCCCGTCCACCGCCGCCCCTGTCCGCCCCGCACCACACCATACACCGCTGCTTGTCCCGGCCGTTGCCACCAAAGGCGCCGACCGCAAACGCGCCACGCCGCAGCCCCCGTGCGTCTCGCGCTCGCTTGCATCTCCGTGCCGACGCTGCCTCTCTTCCCGCTCGCACTCGACCTCGACAACACAGTCTTTGGCTCCGCCACTGCGTGTTCCGGTGGTACGCACGCTGCAACACGTATGTATTCATTACCAGAGCGATGGCGAGGCATGACAGCATCTCTGTCTGACCAGAGAGTTCTTTATCGCTGCTAGTCGGCGCTTGGACCGCGCCAGACGACAGTAGTGGCACGCACCGGGTCGCCAGGAACAGTTGTTATATATATTGTAGCGCGAGTCGGGAGAGGTAGTAGTCGGTCGACAGTAGTAGCGGGTGGACGGTTGTACTGAGCGGGCGTCGGCGGCGTGCTCTGCTCGTCTCGCGACTCTGGTCACGGTTCGGGACGATGTATAGTATATTGTGTGTTATAATCAAAAGGTGGTGTGACGCTGCATTGCGCAAATCTGATAACGTATGTTCATTGTACTTATTTCGTTCAACAACAAAAGCCCCACTATTACTTTTTTTCTAAAGTAACTTTTGTCTCTTAACGAAAAACATTCACTTTTTAAAGACTACTTCCTATGGCATTTCCCTCCAAGGAGTGCAATTAATTACCAGCCAGCACTCATTCATTGCACACAGCTGTGTAAGGGGTATCTACAATTGAGGAGCGGATATAAATGCAATTTTTTTTTTTTTTTTTTGTGTGTGTGTGTTGTAACCTCCCAGCAAAATTTAAAATAATGGACAATGTTATTTACGGATGCTAATGGACATTGCGCTAATTGTAACCTCGCCCACAATGAGAGGTATTGAAAATGGCAACAAAAATGTGAAATTCGCAATCTGACTCAAATATAAAGTCTTCACACAACATTTAAAAACGTCCGTTCAGTGACAAGAAACTTCAATTAAACCGAAATATCGGTCTTTGGCCCTGTGCAAAACAATCAGAATTAAAGTCTTACCTCCGAATAAATGGATGTCACATTTCTGCTCTGGTTGTTGCGCAGCGCTTGGACGAACTGCATTGCAAATAATAATATTCTCTTTTTTTGTGATTTTAGTGACATTTTTCTTCAAAGAAGTGGAATGAAGTGTGAAGTGCAACGAACTCTTTAGTTCAATAAAAAATTAAATGTTTGAAAAATGCTTTTGAAATAAAAATTATTATTGGGCAACTTGTTGGAGAATAATTACAATAAATACACTTTTTCATTATCTAATGATTATATTAATTAACAGTATACCTTATTCACCATCTTGACCAGTGTTGCCGACCGCCTACATCACACAACCGCACGACTACTGACAGAGTACAGCCCTCAACTACACAGAGCTACGGACTCGCAACGACTACTACTGACTGACTGACTGACTGACTGAGAACCGCTCGCAACACTCGCGCAGTCCAGCGCAAACTCTCTGGTCACAGATGCTACAATGTCTCGCCATCGCTACTATGTTACATACGTGTTTCAGTGTCTTTTTCATTGGGGTAACGATCTTTGGCTCTTTCTATTCTGAATACAGGGCCAAAGGTCAACGCTGCTGCCCTTATACAATTTATCAGGTTTCATTATGTCTGTTGCAATGTTACATACGGTTCACTCTTTCATTAATATTATCGTTGGGTTTGTTTTGTAGGGACGTTAGTTAACATTCTGGCACATTTTTATTATCATCGGACTCTCTGCTATTTGTGCAGGGAGGTTATACCTGGGTCCATTTCCATTTCCATTTACATTTTAATATTGATAGACTTTTTGTTTTCTTTTTTGTTTCTTGTTGTTTTTCCTTCTTTTTTCTTGTTGTTTTTTTTTTGTTTTGTTTTTCCCGCTCTCACCACCACCGCCGCATCACGCCTTCCGTTTTCTTGGTTTCTTTTCTGTTCTTCAACTGCTTCAACATCACCGCGCCCCATTTCCACACCACAGCCATCAGCCTCCAAGACGGGCGGGCGCAGTGTGCCATTTCCGGCGCACGAGCACACCCGTACGGTACTCTCCTCGCCCCCACGCCACCAACAACACAGCGACCACGCGGCTTTCAGGCACGGCACGGCACGGCACGGCACGGCACGGCACGGCACGGCACGGCACGGCACGGCACGGCACCGGCGAAATGCGCCGCCCCCGCCCCTCCGCGCATCCGTCCGTCTCGCCACGTTCACTGACAGCCGCGTCTGCGGCTACACCACGACAACCACAACACAACACCGCTCCCCTCCCTGGCAACTCACATTGTTTTTCTCCTCCTCTTTTGCACAAACCACAACGCCGAGCACAGGCGCAAGCCACTCACACCGCGCCCCTCCCCGTCCCGTCTTTGGCCGCCGCTCCTCGTTTCCTCGTTTGCCCCCTCCCATCTCCCGAAATGCCATGCCAGCAGCGTTACGCATGCCCCTCCCACATGCAGGGCACGCCCACCTCCAAACACTGCCAATTCACGGACGCACGCACACACACACACACACACACACACACACACACACACACACACACACACACACACTCACTCACTCACTCACTTTCTCGACACCTTTCTGTACGGAGGGTGCGTCATCTCGACCGTGACAGAGTGACGGCAACTATCGACGATCCATTTCCCCCCACTGGTAAAACATGTCCACTAACACCTACATACATCATTCAAGTACACAGACAATAGCATACACACAATGGGAGGGCACACGAACATGGACGGCACGGCACTGTCATACACTCTTCCTCAGAACCATATCAACAAACGTTACGTACATCCGGGAAAGCGAAAGCGAACGCGAACGCGAAAGCGAAAGCGAAAGCAAAAGCAAAAGCAAAGGCAAAGCCCAATGCAGCCGTCAAAGGTAACGTTCACCACGGCAGACACTTGCAGCCGCGCCGCCGTTAAACGCATTTCAGTGCGGCTCCAATACGCCTCCGACACGGGAACGTTCCGTTGCTCTACGAATGCGTTTCTCCCCTTTTTCCCTTCCTCTCTCTTTTGCCCCCCCTCCTTGCACTCTTGCCTCCTTCCTCACGTTCTGCCCAGACATTCGACCGATCAAAGTCAACCTTTCGTTACCGTTCTCAGCGCGACGGTGTACAACAGTATGACGGGTGTGCCCAAGACTTCGGTTCAGTTGCGTGACGCCGGTCTATCGCGCCGATCGACAGTTACTCAGGGGGCGACGGATCGGACCACGTCACCGACACACAAAACACTTTCAAACAAACAAATACATACCGGATGGACACAGACAAACACGTGTACAGACATTCGCCAAACAAACGACCGCCGCCGCCGCCGCCGCCGCCGCCGCCGTCGTCGTCTAGCGTCGCGCTTACTGTACTGCACTGGACACGCGTGCATCTTGAATGACGACATCGGTGTGCGTGCGTCGTACGCAATCAGTCAGACACGGCTATCAAACATCAGAGTCGAATGGTACATCATCGTGCGTGTCGCCGTACACGTACAGTACAATACAACAACAATGCGTCTTAATGGCACGTTCATTTCAACGTCACTCACACACCTCCACGCTGCAGTTACGTCGCACCATTGTCAAACTCGGCGTACAGCAAAGGGAATAGTGGGCGGCAAACAAAACCAAACAAAAACATTTCACATTTCACCCTCGCCATGTATGATGTGCAAAAAAACAAACCCGCAAACGGCCGTCGTTACGGTGACACAAAAGTCGCCGATCGCACAGTCCCCCCTCGCAGACGGGTAACACACACACACACACACACACACACACACACACACACACACACACACACACACCAACAACACCAACGGGTCAAAAACCACGCCAACGAGGCGTGCCACCATTCCACGCCACGGCGACCAACCTCGTGGCCGTACCCCGCGCAACACGCTTTGACGCGCCCCCCCACCCACAATCAAAATGCACACATACATCACAGCCGTCCACACAAACAACAACAACAACAATTCCGCCCTTCCCGCAAAAGGCAAGTTGGTGGCCCTGAAAAGGGCCGTTTTGCCGCTCTCGCAACGGAGGAGCCTTCTCCATCCTTCCTTCCTTCCATTCCAGAGCCACCTCCTTACTTGGAGCTCGTGTACTTGGTCACCGCCTTCGTGCCCTCGCTCACGGCGTGCTTGGCCAGCTCGCCAGGCAGCAACAGCCGCACAGCGGTCTGGATCTCGCGGGACGTGATGGTCGAGCGCTTGTTGTAGTGCGCCAGGCGAGAAGCCTCGGCCGCAATGCGCTCGAAAATGTCATTCACGAAGCTGTTCATGATGCTCATCGCCTTCGACGAGATGCCCGTGTCAGGGTGCACCTGCTTCAGCACCTTGTAGATGTAGATGGCATAGCTCTCCTTCCTCTTGCGCTTCTTCTTCTTGTCGCCCTTCGAAATGTTCTTCTGCGCCTTGCCAGCCTTCTTGGCGGCCTTCCCGCTAGTCTTGGGCGGCATCTCGAACCAACGTACGGCAGCAGCAACACCAGTAGCAAGCGCTCCGCTCTAGTCAGCGTCTCCCCACACAGTGGCACCCGCCGCCAGCCGCCGCCGCACCTTTACCAGCTCGCCCTGTTGCGGCCGCCGACCAATGGGGCGCGCGCGCAACCGGCCGCCGCACCCGAGCCCATAAAGCACCCCCACCCCGGCTGCGCCGGCACGCACTCCGCTGCTCGACTCGCTGCCGCTCGCACCGGTCGTTTTCGTTTCCGTTTCGTGTGCACCGTCGCTAGCCCATCGCCATGTCCGGACGCGGAAAGGGAGGCAAAGTCAAGGGCAAGTCAAAGTCCCGCTCAAGCAGGGCTGGGCTCCAGTTCCCGGTCGGCAGAATCCACCGCCTCCTGCGCAAGGGAAACTACGCAGAGCGCGTCGGCGCCGGGGCGCCCGTCTACCTCGCCGCCGTCATGGAGTACCTCGCGGCTGAGGTGCTCGAGCTGGCCGGAAACGCGGCCCGCGACAACAAGAAGACGCGCATCATCCCGCGCCACCTGCAGCTTGCCATCCGCAACGACGAGGAGCTCAACAAGCTCCTGTCGGGCGTCACCATCGCACAGGGTGGTGTCCTGCCCAACATCCAGGCCGTCCTGCTGCCAAAGAAGACCGAGAAGAAGGCCTAAAGGAGGCCAGGCAATCGCAGCGCCGCGTGCTCCCCTGCACGCAACGCGCTTTGCCGGCTCGGCCCACAACAATCGGCCCTTTTCAGGGCCACCACACAAACCTACGTCCAAAGCAAAATTTCAGTCGTCCTCGCCGCACCTTGTTTTGTTTTAACTTTGCACTGTCACAGCACAGCCGCCGCCGGCGCACGTCCGCCATCTTGTCGTCCACACAGCCCGTGTGGCCCAACACACACACACACACACACACACACACACACACACACATTTTGCACGGTCGCAGTCGCCTTCCAAACCGACAACGGCAGCAATAATGACCATTGTTGTTAAAGGGAGGCGTGTCGACACACCGCCCTCCACTCCCGCGCGCAACGGCCGTCGACACGAACGAAACAGCTGATCCGGCCGCCTATGCCCACACGCCTTGCCTCGGAAACCCCAACGCCGCCGCAAACAAACACACAGAGCCAAACCACGCAAGCAAATAATCACCGCCTCTCGCACAACAACACACAGCCCGCCATCTCCGTCGCGATCGATACAAAGACACACAAACCGAAGCAGCTCCACACACAGCCAGCCACATGACACGTTTCCTTTCCTTCTCCCCTCCCAGTCACATCACGTCGCTCAAACGGAAAGAAAGAAAGAAACAAACAAACAAACAACACAGCGCACACACGCAGCAACAACACAGACTCTTTCGCACTTTTCAACTTCCGAACAGTGTGGTGGCCCTGAAAAGGGCCGTTTTCTAGTCTCTCCCACCCACAAGCACGGCCGCGGGAAGGCCAGCGCCCGCTGCGACGCAGCCTAACCGCCGAAACCGTACAGGGTGCGCCCCTGCCTCTTCAGGGCGTACACCACGTCCATGGCCGTCACAGTCTTGCGCTTGGCGTGCTCAGTGTACGTCACCGCGTCGCGGATCACGTTCTCCAGGAACACCTTCAGCACCCCGCGGGTCTCCTCGTAGATCAGACCAGAGATGCGCTTCACGCCGCCCCTGCGAGCCAGGCGGCGGATGGCGGGCTTCGTGATGCCCTGGATGTTGTCGCGCAACACCTTGCGGTGCCGCTTGGCGCCACCCTTGCCGAGCCCCTTTCCTCCCTTGCCGCGGCCTGTCATCCTTCCTTCCTCGGGCAAAGCAAAACGTGCACAAACAGCAGCTGCAGCGGCTGGCGAGTCGGCTACGGTCTGCGCCCAGCGCGCCCGCCGCCCCCCTATATAGACTCTGGCCCGCCCTCCCCCCACCACGCGCAACCGAGGGCATATAAGCGCAGCACGGAGGCGCGCGGGCCCGTTGTCAAGGCAGCACCGGACGCCGCGCCGCACCTAACCTCCACGCACGCCGCTCCGCTACCGCTACCGCTACCGCTACCGCCATGGCCCGCACAAAGCAAACGGCCCGCAAGTCCACCGGCGGAAAGGCGCCGCGCAAACAGCTCGCCACCAAGGCGGCGAGGAAGAGCGCGCCCGCCACCGGAGGCGTCAAGAAGCCCCACCGCTACAGGCCGGGCACCGTCGCCCTGCGAGAAATCAGGCGCTACCAGAAGAGCACAGAGCTGCTCATCCGCAAACTGCCATTCCAGCGCCTAGTGCGCGAGATCGCCCAGGACTTCAAGACCGACCTGCGCTTCCAGAGCTCCGCAGTCATGGCCCTGCAGGAGGCCAGCGAGGCCTACCTCGTCGGCCTCTTCGAAGACACCAACCTGTGCGCAATCCACGCCAAGCGCGTCACCATCATGCCCAAGGACATCCAGCTCGCGCGCCGCATCCGCGGCGAGCGCGCCTAAACCGCGCCGCGGCACCGCACCGCACAAACAAAAACGGCCCTTTTCAGGGCCACTAACATCTCTCCGTCGCGAGCAAACTTTGTCGGTCGCCTGCCTCTCGCCCCGCAACCCAAAAACAAAAACCACCACTTCCCGTCCGTCCGCCACACCCGCTCACTCTGCCTGCCTGCTAGCAGCGCGCAACAATCACACATCATCCCTCCCCGGCGCTCAAAGCGCACAATACCCAACGGCCGACGTCACACCGCACGGGTGGCTGGCCGGCCGCCGCTTTCGTTTCGAAAACAAAAAAACCCGCACTCCACTCCGACGGCCAACGGCCAGGCAGGCGCGCTCGCTCGCTCTACACGCCACCGAAATCCCCGCCGACTCCTTCCACATCTCAACGTGCCCCCCGTTGCAAAACATAACACACACAAAGGAACAAAACAAAACAAAGACCAGACACGACTCGACTCGACAAGACAGACATCCGAGAAGAACGAACGCAGGCAAGCCAACCAACGTATTCAAACAAAACAACGTGACAGAAAACCAACCGTCGGCCGCCGCCACAAACACGGCGACAATCAACCACGACAACAACAACACCGCTTACCGCTACCGCCGCCCACACCCGCCACCGACCCCCGCAATCCAACCACCACGGCACGCAAACAGCATCCCCACGGGCATACAGACAGACACCCACACCAAACGCAACACGACAATCAAAACCTTCCCCGACGTGCTTTGATGGCCCTGAGAAGGGCCGTTTTGGGCCGCGCGTCTCTTGCGCGCCACTAGACGACGACGGGGGGTGGGGACGACGGAGTCAAGCGCCAAACCCTTCCTTTCCCATCTCTTTCTCCTCTACTCTACTTCTTCTTCTTGGGCGAAGCCTTCGCCTTAGACGGCGTCGTCGCCTTCTTCGGGCGCGGCGCCTTCGGCTTCTTCGTCGGAACCTTGGCGGCCTTCTTCGCCTTCGACGGCGACTTGGCCTTGGCCGGCTTGGCCGCAGCCGCCTTCTTCGCACCCGCGGGAGCGGCCGACGCCGCAGACGCCTTCTTGGCGGCGCCCGCCTTCCGACCGGTCGCCGCCTTCACGCCACCAGCCTTCTTTGCGCCGGCCGCACGGGCGCCCTTCTTCTCCTTGCTGGCCGGAGCGGCGCGCTTCTTCTTGGCACCGCCAGCACGAGCCTTGCCGCCCTCGGCCGCCCCCCCGCCGCCGGCGCCGGCAAGCTTGAACGAGCCGGACGCGCCCTTCCCCTTCGTCTGCACCAGCTCGCCCGCCACGACGGCCGACTTGAGGTACTTCTTGACAAACGGCGCCAGCTTCTCCGCGTCCAGCTTGTAGTGCGCGGCTATGTACTTCTTGATCGCCTGCAGCGACGACCCGCCGCGCTCCTTCAGACTCTTGATGGCGGCCGTCACCATCTCAGAGGTGCGCGGGTGCGCAGGCTTGGCGCGCGGCTTCTTCGCAGACGACGCAGACTTGGCCTTCTTCGTCGTGCCGGTGGCGGCGGGTGCCGCAGCAGTCTCGTTCGTAGCCGCCTGATCTGCCATTTCGACGACGCGCGTAACACACAGCGAGAGCGAGCGGGACGGCAGGCACGCAAGCACAGCACAGCAGCAGAGCAGAGAATCACAAGGCCCAGCCAGTGTCGCGGGCGGGCGCGGACGGCCGAGAGAGCGGCCGCCACTCTGCGCGCCGCCGCGCCGCGCCTCCCGCGCTTGCTACCGCCCAACTTCCGACAGCCTGTG
This sequence comes from Schistocerca serialis cubense, assembly GCF_023864345.2. NCBI lineage: Eukaryota > Metazoa > Arthropoda > Insecta > Orthoptera > Acrididae > Schistocerca > Schistocerca serialis. The sequence continues at coordinate 105,893 of NW_026047602.1, forward strand.
CGGAGCAGCCCCAAACCTGCGCCACAACCGCCCGCGCCTTTCAAACCACCGAGGATGGGGCTACACACAGCCACACCACAGTCGCCAACCAGTCGCCACGGCAGCGCCGCAAACCACGGCCAAACTGCAGCTACCGCGCGCTACAGCCTGGGTCGGCCCGCCGAGAATCGCCGCCCCCGCCCAAATGCCGCCCCCACAGCCCCAGCCGACGACCCGCCACAATGGCCAAACCTTCGGCAAAACTCCCACACCGTCGCCGCGGCAGCCCGGCCAGCGCGGCCGGCGCCACAGCCACACAAGCCGAGGCGTGCGGCGATGACGGCCGTGCAAACGCGCCTCCGCCGCCCCATCGCCTTCCGTCGCCCTCCCGCCGTTTCCCGATCGGCCCGCAGCCGTCGGGCCACATCGCGCGCCGTCCTCCTCCTCTCGCCCGCCAACATTCACAGCCGTTTCTCAACAATTGCCCGCCGCAAACGGACGCCGCCTGCGCAACAGGCGCCGCCGCCCCTCGCCGCTTCCGACCCGACCCAACCCCTCGACCGAGGCAAACCGCAATCCGAATCTACAGACCAACCCAATCTGCCGTCAAGCACACACGACAGCCGACCTTACACGTTACGCGTTACACATTACGTTTACACGTCTACGTTAGGTTAGGTTAGGTGGACGTGGGTTAGGTTAAGGGGACTTGGGTTAGGTTAAGCGTCAAACTTAGGTTAAGCATTCAAACACGTCAGGCGTCAGAGGTTAGGTTAGGTTAGGTTAGGTTAGGTTAGGTTACACGTTAGGTTAAGGGGTCAGTGCTAGGTTAAGAAGCGTCAAACGTAGGTTAAAAAAGCGTTCAAACGTGAGGCGTGAGCCGGACAGCTTACCTTACGTAGACGTTAGGGGCTCACAGGCTGAGCTCACCTCGCCACACCACAGGTTCGGTTCGGTTCGGTTCGGTTCGCTCGGCTCAGCGTAAAGCGCCGAGGTCAGGGTTACGTTCGTTCACCTTCGGGCGCCACACTTTCGGTTGAAAGGTCGCGACGGGACGACGTCGGCAGGCACGCCGCAAACGAACAAAAACGTACAGACGACGTCGGAAACCGCCGACAGACGGGGGAGCAGCACGACCACGACCAGACACCGAGCGCGAACGAGACACACGCGAACCACCCCCACCGGCCAAAGGGCACCACACAACAACCCAGAGCACCACGTGTCGACACCAGAGCAACCCGCCGCTCACGCGACATGGCTGGCACCGAAGGGCAACCGCCCGCAACTGCGCTTTCCGCGCCGGCCCGGATGCACGTCGTGCTACAACAACACCACTACCGTACACAGCCGCTGTTCACAACATCACTATCAATGGCGCGCCCGCGGCTCGCCGCCGTCGCAGTCGCAGCCCCAACGCCAGCACTTTTGCACCACCATTCACACGCACCGCAACACAGCTCGCCGACACAGCCGAACAAAACAAACACCACACAACAACAGCAACAACGCCGCCGCCTCTACTTGTGCCGGCGACCCACCCCGCCGATGGCGCACCTTTCGCCAGCCGGCAATCGACACACACGCACCCACCCACCGGGGCCCAGTGCAAAAAAAAAACAAAAAAAAACACACAAAAACAAAAAAACAAAACAACACAAACGACACGGGAAGCGCACACCGCCACTTCGCGCGCACGCCACCAACCAGTCGTCGTCTCAAAATAACAAACACAAACAAAATAAACTAACAACTAGGGCAACACAAAACAAAAACGCCTCGCACGAACCGCCCACAAAAAGGACAAGCACACGCACAGCCTCTGCTGACGACCACGACGCAGCGGCACGCTGCTCCTGTCCCGCGCCACGCGCCCCGCGCCCCGCGCCCCACTCGATTCACAACTCACGCGACACCGTCAACGACGGGCTCGCTTCCCGCAACCTACCACCTTTCCGCCACGACGCACAGCCCCAGCCCCACCCGACGACTGCACTTTCACCACCGCCTCCCCCTTCCCCCCCAAAACACACACACACAGCCAGCCAAAAACGCACTCGCGACCCACACATGCACGTGCATCGGCACACGCCAACCAGTCAACGTCGACAACCACACGCAAGGCTCGAAACGAAAACGAAACCGGCGTCCTTCCACGTTGCCATCAAGCTACGCGACACAAGACACAAGGAACCAACACAACAGCCGGCCCCACTAATTCCCACTCTCACGCCGCAAAAAGCACACCGAAACCGCCAAACACGCACGCACATTCCCCTTCGCACTGACACCACCGACCGGCTCGCTACCACACACCTCTCGGCAGCCGTTTCACGCCAATTCGCCACACCGCCCACACAGTCGACAAGCGCCCGCCCTGTACGGCACACGCAACGACGCAGCGCAGCAAAGGGCGCCCGCAACACATACCTCTCCGCCGCCCGACGCGCCAACCGCCACACCACACCGCCAGCCACTCGCAAATTGTGCACTGCCACCAGCCACACGTCCAACACGCCGCGCCGCCTCCGGCCACCCGCCAGGGGGCGCTCACGTCCGCGACAACAGCGCGGCCCGCCGGGCCGGGCCGGGCCGAACCGAACCGAGCCGCCGCTGCTCTGCACTCGGCACGGCCACACCCTGCTGCAGACCGGGCTCGTCCCTCTGTACGCGTCTGCCTGCGCATCAACACAACACGACCTTTTTTTTTTTTTTTTTTTTTTTTCCTCTCTACCGCCAACCCTTCTTCTCGCGTTTTACTCGTTGTTGCAGCAGCGGCGCACACCTACACATCCACAGCCCCAGCCGAGCCGGCCTCACCTCAGGGCCCGCCGCCAGCGTCTCCTCCTCGGGCACAGGTGCGGTGCTGTGGCCGCCCATCCAACCGCATTGCTGGCCGTCCAGCCACCAGGCGTTCCCACTGCCGCGAGCCACGCCGCGCACCGACCCTGCTGCAGAAAACGAAGCATAGCCAGAGACCGACCGATACACAAAGCAAGCCGTCGCCTCGCCTCTTGTCCTTCCTGCCTTCCTTCCGCCCCCGCCCTTCTCACACCACCGCCTCTCCACTTTCGCCCCCCCCCCCCCTCCTTTTTTTTTTTTTTTTTTGTTGTTTTCTTCTTTCTTTCTTTCTTTCTTTGGCCCTCTCTCCTTCCCGCCATGGCGGTTACGGCACCGCCTGCAGCGGCAGATTGTTTGCGCCCACACGCCTACTCCTACCACCATTAACCTTGCCCTGCCCTGCCCTGCCCATCAACGTCGCAGTCGAACCGACGCTTGCCAACACACTGCCCACGTTCCTTTCTCTTTTCGGCCTACGCCCATTACGCGCCGCCGCCACAGCACCTTCCCTTCCCACAACACACCGACGTCATCACACGCACCCAACACAGGGGCCACGACCGTGTTCCTCGCCCACTCCCATCCCGCACGGTACGCACATTCCCAACTACTACCGCGCACCCTCCCTTTCCAATCTGTGTGTCTCTGTGTCTGTGTCCTGTCCGCGCGTGACGCCTCTCAACATCCGCCGTCCCCCGTCCCGTTTTCGCCCCCATGCCGTCGTCGCGCCGCCTCCTCCCCGTCCACCGCCGCCCCTGTCCGCCCCGCACCACACCATACACCGCTGCTTGTCCCGGCCGTTGCCACCAAAGGCGCCGACCGCAAACGCGCCACGCCGCAGCCCCCGTGCGTCTCGCGCTCGCTTGCATCTCCGTGCCGACGCTGCCTCTCTTCCCGCTCGCACTCGACCTCGACAACACAGTCTTTGGCTCCGCCACTGCGTGTTCCGGTGGTACGCACGCTGCAACACGTATGTATTCATTACCAGAGCGATGGCGAGGCATGACAGCATCTCTGTCTGACCAGAGAGTTCTTTATCGCTGCTAGTCGGCGCTTGGACCGCGCCAGACGACAGTAGTGGCACGCACCGGGTCGCCAGGAACAGTTGTTATATATATTGTAGCGCGAGTCGGGAGAGGTAGTAGTCGGTCGACAGTAGTAGCGGGTGGACGGTTGTACTGAGCGGGCGTCGGCGGCGTGCTCTGCTCGTCTCGCGACTCTGGTCACGGTTCGGGACGATGTATAGTATATTGTGTGTTATAATCAAAAGGTGGTGTGACGCTGCATTGCGCAAATCTGATAACGTATGTTCATTGTACTTATTTCGTTCAACAACAAAAGCCCCACTATTACTTTTTTTCTAAAGTAACTTTTGTCTCTTAACGAAAAACATTCACTTTTTAAAGACTACTTCCTATGGCATTTCCCTCCAAGGAGTGCAATTAATTACCAGCCAGCACTCATTCATTGCACACAGCTGTGTAAGGGGTATCTACAATTGAGGAGCGGATATAAATGCAATTTTTTGTTTTTTTTTTTTGTGTGTGTGTGTTGTAACCTCCCAGCAAAATTTAAAATAATGGACAATGTTATTTACGGATGCTAATGGACATTGCGCTAATTGTAACCTCGCCCACAATGAGAGGTATTGAAAATGGCAACAAAAATGTGAAATTCGCAATCTGACTCAAATATAAAGTCTTCACACAACATTTAAAAACGTCCGTTCAGTGACAAGAAACTTCAATTAAACCGAAATATCGGTCTTTGGCCCTGTGCAAAACAATCAGAATTAAAGTCTTACCTCCGAATAAATGGATGTCACATTTCTGCTCTGGTTGTTGCGCAGCGCTTGGACGAACTGCATTGCAAATAATAATATTCTCTTTTTTTGTGATTTTAGTGACATTTTTCTTCAAAGAAGTGGAATGAAGTGTGAAGTGCAACGAACTCTTTAGTTCAATAAAAAATTAAATGTTTGAAAAATGCTTTTGAAATAAAAATTATTATTGGGCAACTTGTTGGAGAATAATTACAATAAATACACTTTTTCATTATCTAATGATTATATTAATTAACAGTATACCTTATTCACCATCTTGACCAGTGTTGCCGACCGCCTACATCACACAACCGCACGACTACTGACAGAGTACAGCCCTCAACTACACAGAGCTACGGACTCGCAACGACTACTACTGACTGACTGACTGACTGACTGAGAACCGCTCGCAACACTCGCGCAGTCCAGCGCAAACTCTCTGGTCACAGATGCTACAATGTCTCGCCATCGCTACTATGTTACATACGTGTTTCAGTGTCTTTTTCATTGGGGTAACGATCTTTGGCTCTTTCTATTCTGAATACAGGGCCAAAGGTCAACGCTGCTGCCCTTATACAATTTATCAGGTTTCATTATGTCTGTTGCAATGTTACATACGGTTCACTCTTTCATTAATATTATCGTTGGGTTTGTTTTGTAGGGACGTTAGTTAACATTCTGGCACATTTTTATTATCATCGGACTCTCTGCTATTTGTGCAGGGAGGTTATACCTGGGTCCATTTCCATTTCCATTTACATTTTAATATTGATAGACTTTTTGTTTTCTTTTTTGTTTCTTGTTGTTTTTCCTTCTTTTTTCTTGTTGTTTTTTTTTTGTTTTGTTTTTCCCGCTCTCACCACCACCGCCGCATCACGCCTTCCGTTTTCTTGGTTTCTTTTCTGTTCTTCAACTGCTTCAACATCACCGCGCCCCATTTCCACACCACAGCCATCAGCCTCCAAGACGGGCGGGCGCAGTGTGCCATTTCCGGCGCACGAGCACACCCGTACGGTACTCTCCTCGCCCCCACGCCACCAACAACACAGCGACCACGCGGCTTTCAGGCACGGCACGGCACGGCACGGCACGGCACGGCACGGCACGGCACGGCACGGCACGGCACCGGCGAAATGCGCCGCCCCCGCCCCTCCGCGCATCCGTCCGTCTCGCCACGTTCACTGACAGCCGCGTCTGCGGCTACACCACGACAACCACAACACAACACCGCTCCCCTCCCTGGCAACTCACATTGTTTTTCTCCTCCTCTTTTGCACAAACCACAACGCCGAGCACAGGCGCAAGCCACCCACACCGCGCCCCTCCCCGTCCCGTCTTTGGCCGCCGCTCCTCGTTTCCTCGTTTGCCCCCTCCCATCTCCCGAAATGCCATGCCAGCAGCGTTACGCATGCCCCTCCCACATGCAGGGCACGCCCACCTCCAAACACTGCCAATTCACGGACGCACGCACACACACACACACACACACACACACACACACACACACACACACACACACTCACTCACTCACTCACTTTCTCGACACCTTTCTGTACGGAGGGTGCGTCATCTCGACCGTGACAGAGTGACGGCAACTATCGACGATCCATTTCCCCCCACTGGTAAAACATGTCCACTAACACCTACATACATCATTCAAGTACACAGACAATAGCATACACACAATGGGAGGGCACACGAACATGGACGGCACGGCACTGTCATACACTCTTCCTCAGAACCATATCAACAAACGTTACGTACATCCGGGAAAGCGAAAGCGAACGCGAACGCGAAAGCGAAAGCGAAAGCAAAAGCAAAAGCAAAGGCAAAGCCCAATGCAGCCGTCAAAGGTAACGTTCACCACGGCAGACACTTGCAGCCGCGCCGCCGTTAAACGCATTTCAGTGCGGCTCCAATACGCCTCCGACACGGGAACGTTCCGTTGCTCTACGAATGCGTTTCTCCCCTTTTTCCCTTCCTCTCTCTTTTGCCCCCCCTCCTTGCACTCTTGCCTCCTTCCTCACGTTCTGCCCAGACATTCGACCGATCAAAGTCAACCTTTCGTTACCGTTCTCAGCGCGACGGTGTACAACAGTATGACGGGTGTGCCCAAGACTTCGGTTCAGTTGCGTGACGCCGGTCTATCGCGCCGATCGACAGTTACTCAGGGGGCGACGGATCGGACCACGTCACCGACACACAAAACACTTTCAAACAAACAAATACATACCGGATGGACACAGACAAACACGTGTACAGACATTCGCCAAACAAACGACCGCCGCCGCCGCCGCCGCCGCCGCCGCCGTCGTCGTCTAGCGTCGCGCTTACTGTACTGCACTGGACACGCGTGCATCTTGAATGACGACATCGGTGTGCGTGCGTCGTACGCAATCAGTCAGACACGGCTATCAAACATCAGAGTCGAATGGTACATCATCGTGCGTGTCGCCGTACACGTACAGTACAATACAACAACAATGCGTCTTAATGGCACGTTCATTTCAACGTCACTCACACACCTCCACGCTGCAGTTACGTCGCACCATTGTCAAACTCGGCGTACAGCAAAGGGAATAGTGGGCGGCAAACAAAACCAAACAAAAACATTTCACATTTCACCCTCGCCATGTATGATGTGCAAAAAAACAAACCCGCAAACGGCCGTCGTTACGGTGACACAAAAGTCGCCGATCGCACAGTCCCCCCTCGCAGACGGGTAACACACACACACACACACACACACACACACACACACACACACACACACCAACAACACCAACGGGTCAAAAACCACGCCAACGAGGCGTGCCACCATTCCACGCCACGGCGACCAACCTCGTGGCCGTACCCCGCGCAACACGCTTTGACGCGCCCCCCCACCCACAATCAAAATGCACACATACATCACAGCCGTCCACACAAACAACAACAACAACAATTCCGCCCTTCCCGCAAAAGGCAAGTTGGTGGCCCTGAAAAGGGCCGTTTTGCCGCTCTCGCAACGGAGGAGCCTTCTCCATCCTTCCTTCCTTCCATTCCAGAGCCACCTCCTTACTTGGAGCTCGTGTACTTGGTCACCGCCTTCGTGCCCTCGCTCACGGCGTGCTTGGCCAGCTCGCCAGGCAGCAACAGCCGCACAGCGGTCTGGATCTCGCGGGACGTGATGGTCGAGCGCTTGTTGTAGTGCGCCAGGCGAGAAGCCTCGGCCGCAATGCGCTCGAAAATGTCGTTCACGAAGCTGTTCATGATGCTCATCGCCTTCGACGAGATGCCCGTGTCAGGGTGCACCTGCTTCAGCACCTTGTAGATGTAGATGGCATAGCTCTCCTTCCTCTTGCGCTTCTTCTTCTTGTCGCCCTTCGAAATGTTCTTCTGCGCCTTGCCAGCCTTCTTGGCGGCCTTCCCGCTAGTCTTGGGCGGCATCTCGAACCAACGTACGGCAGCAGCAACACCAGTAGCAAGCGCTCCGCTCTAGTCAGCGTCTCCCCACACAGTGGCACCCGCCGCCAGCCGCCGCCGCACCTTTACCAGCTCGCCCTGTTGCGGCCGCCGACCAATGGGGCGCGCGCGCAACCGGCCGCCGCACCCGAGCCCATAAAGCACCCCCACCCCGGCTGCGCCGGCACGCACTCCGCTGCTCGACTCGCTGCCGCTCGCACCGGTCGTTTTCGTTTCCGTTTCGTGTGCACCGTCGCTAGCCCATCGCCATGTCCGGACGCGGAAAGGGAGGCAAAGTCAAGGGCAAGTCAAAGTCCCGCTCAAGCAGGGCTGGGCTCCAGTTCCCGGTCGGCAGAATCCACCGCCTCCTGTGCAAGGGAAACTACGCAGAGCGCGTCGGCGCCGGGGCGCCCGTCTACCTCGCCGCCGTCATGGAGTACCTCGCGGCTGAGGTGCTCGAGCTGGCCGGAAACGCGGCCCGCGACAACAAGAAGACGCGCATCATCCCGCGCCACCTGCAGCTTGCCATCCGCAACGACGAGGAGCTCAACAAGCTCCTGTCGGGCGTCACCATCGCACAGGGTGGTGTCCTGCCCAACATCCAGGCCGTCCTGCTGCCAAAGAAGACCGAGAAGAAGGCCTAAAGGAGGCCAGGCAATCGCAGCGCCGCGTGCTCCCCTGCACGCAACGCGCTTTGCCGGCTCGGCCCACAACAATCGGCCCTTTTCAGGGCCACCACACAAACCTACGTCCAAAGCAAAATTTCAGTCGTCCTCGCCGCACCTTGTTTTGTTTTAACTTTGCACTGTCACAGCACAGCCGCCGCCGGCGCACGTCCGCCATCTTGTCGTCCACACAGCCCGTGTGGCCCAACACACACACACACACACACACACACACACACACACACATTTTGCACGGTCGCAGTCGCCTTCCAAACCGACAACGGCAGCAATAATGACCATTGTTGTTAAAGGGAGGCGTGTCGACACACCGCCCTCCACTCCCGCGCGCAACGGCCGTCGACACGAACGAAACAGCTGATCCGGCCGCCTATGCCCACACGCCTTGCCTCGGAAACCCCAACGCCGCCGCAAACAAACACACAGAGCCAAACCACGCAAGCAAATAATCACCGCCTCTCGCACAACAACACACAGCCCGCCATCTCCGTCGCGATCGATACAAAGACACACAAACCGAAGCAGCTCCACACACAGCCAGCCACATGACACGTTTCCTTTCCTTCTCCCCTCCCAGTCACATCACGTCGCTCAAACGGAAAGAAAGAAAGAAACAAACAAACAAACAACACAGCGCACACACGCAGCAACAACACAGACTCTTTCGCACTTTTCAACTTCCGAACAGTGTGGTGGCCCTGAAAAGGGCCGTTTTCTAGTCTCTCCCACCCACAAGCACGGCCGCGGGAAGGCCAGCGCCCGCTGCGACGCAGCCTAACCGCCGAAACCGTACAGGGTGCGCCCCTGCCTCTTCAGGGCGTACACCACGTCCATGGCCGTCACAGTCTTGCGCTTGGCGTGCTCAGTGTACGTCACCGCGTCGCGGATCACGTTCTCCAGGAACACCTTCAGCACCCCGCGGGTCTCCTCGTAGATCAGACCAGAGATGCGCTTCACGCCGCCCCTGCGAGCCAGGCGGCGGATGGCGGGCTTCGTGATGCCCTGGATGTTGTCGCGCAACACCTTGCGGTGCCGCTTGGCGCCACCCTTGCCGAGCCCCTTTCCTCCCTTGCCGCGGCCTGTCATCCTTCCTTCCTCGGGCAAAGCAAAACGTGCACAAACAGCAGCTGCAGCGGCTGGCGAGTCGGCTACGGTCTGCGCCCAGCGCGCCCGCCGCCCCCCTATATAGACTCTGGCCCGCCCTCCCCCCACCACGCGCAACCGAGGGCATATAAGCGCAGCACGGAGGCGCGCGGGCCCGTTGTCAAGGCAGCACCGGACGCCGCGCCGCACCTAACCTCCACGCACGCCGCTCCGCTACCGCTACCGCTACCGCTACCGCCATGGCCCGCACAAAGCAAACGGCCCGCAAGTCCACCGGCGGAAAGGCGCCGCGCAAACAGCTCGCCACCAAGGCGGCGAGGAAGAGCGCGCCCGCCACCGGAGGCGTCAAGAAGCCCCACCGCTACAGGCCGGGCACCGTCGCCCTGCGAGAAATCAGGCGCTACCAGAAGAGCACAGAGCTGCTCATCCGCAAGCTGCCATTCCAGCGCCTAGTGCGCGAGATCGCCCAGGACTTCAAGACCGACCTGCGCTTCCAGAGCTCCGCAGTCATGGCCCTGCAGGAGGCCAGCGAGGCCTACCTCGTCGGCCTCTTCGAAGACACCAACCTGTGCGCAATCCACGCCAAGCGCGTCACCATCATGCCCAAGGACATCCAGCTCGCGCGCCGCATCCGCGGCGAGCGCGCCTAAACCGCGCCGCGGCACCGCACCGCACAAACAAAAACGGCCCTTTTCAGGGCCACTAACATCTCTCCGTCGCGAGCAAACTTTGTCGGTCGCCTGCCTCTCGCCCCGCAACCCAAAAACAAAAACCACCACTTCCCGTCCGTCCGCCACACCCGCTCACTCTGCCTGCCTGCTAGCAGCGCGCAACAATCACACATCATCCCTCCCCGGCGCTCAAAGCGCACAATACCCAACGGCCGACGTCACACCGCACGGGTGGCTGGCCGGCCGCCGCTTTCGTTTCGAAAACAAAAAAACCCGCACTCCACTCCGACGGCCAACGGCCAGGCAGGCGCGCTCGCTCGCTCTACACGCCACCGAAATCCCCGCCGACTCCTTCCACATCTCAACGTGCCCCCCGTTGCAAAACATAACACACACAAAGGAACAAAACAAAACAAAGACCAGACACGACTCGACTCGACAAGACAGACATCCGAGAAGAACGAACGCAGGCAAGCCAACCAACGTATTCAAACAAAACAACGTGACAGAAAACCAACCGTCGGCCGCCGCCACAAACACGGCGACAATCAACCACGACAACAACAACACCGCTTACCGCTACCGCCGCCCACACCCGCCACCGACCCCCGCAATCCAACCACCACGGCACGCAAACAGCATCCCCACGGGCATACAGACAGACACCCACACCAAACGCAACACGACAATCAAAACCTTCCCCGACGTGCTTTGATGGCCCTGAGAAGGGCCGTTTTGGGCCGCGCGTCTCTTGCGCGCCACTAGACGACGACGGGGGGTGGGGACGACGGAGTCAAGCGCCAAACCCTTCCTTTCCCATCTCTTTCTCCTCTACTCTACTTCTTCTTCTTGGGCGAAGCCTTCGCCTTAGACGGCGTCGTCGCCTTCTTCGGGCGCGGCGCCTTCGGCTTCTTCGTCGGAACCTTGGCGGCCTTCTTCGCCTTCGACGGCGACTTGGCCTTGGCCGGCTTGGCCGCAGCCGCCTTCTTCGCACCCGCGGGAGCGGCCGACGCCGCAGACGCCTTCTTGGCGGCGCCCGCCTTCCGACCGGTCGCCGCCTTCACGCCACCAGCCTTCTTTGCGCCGGCCGCACGGGCGCCCTTCTTCTCCTTGCTGGCCGGAGCGGCGCGCTTCTTCTTGGCACCGCCAGCACGAGCCTTGCCGCCCTCGGCCGCCCCCCCGCCGCCGGCGCCGGCAAGCTTGAACGAGCCGGACGCGCCCTTCCCCTTCGTCTGCACCAGCTCGCCCGCCACGACGGCCGACTTGAGGTACTTCTTGATAAACGGCGCCAGCTTCTCCGCGTCCAGCTTGTAGTGCGCGGCTATGTACTTCTTGATCGCCTGCAGCGACGACCCGCCGCGCTCCTTCAGACTCTTGATGGCGGCCGTCACCATCTCAGAGGTGCGCGGGTGCGCAGGCTTGGCGCGCGGCTTCTTCGCAGACGACGCAGACTTGGCCTTCTTCGTCGTGCCGGTGGCGGCGGGTGCCGCAGCAGTCTCGTTCGTAGCCGCCTGATCTGCCATTTCGACGACGCGCGTAACACACAGCGAGAGCGAGCGGGACGGCAGGCACGCAAGCACAGCACAGCAGCAGAGCAGAGAATCACAAGGCCCAGCCAGTGTCGCGGGCGGGCGCGGACGGCCGAGAGAGCGGCCGCCACTCTGCGCGCCGCCGCGCCGCGCCTCCCGCGCTTGCTACCGCCCAACGTCCGACAGCCTGTGCGGAGCAGCCCCAAACCTGCGCCACAACCGCCCGCGCCTTTCAAACCACCGAGGATGGGGCTACACACAGCCACACCACAGTCGCCAACCAGTCGCCACGGCAGCGCCGCAAACCACGGCCAAACTGCAGCTACCGCGCGCTACAGCCTGGGTCGGCCCGCCGAGAATCGCCGCCCCCGCCCAAATGCCGCCCCCACAGCCCCAGCCGACGACCCGCCACAATGGCCAAACCTTCGGCAAAACTCCCACACCGTCGCCGCGGCAGCCCGGCCAGCGCGGCCGGCGCCACAGCCACACAAGCCGAGGCGTGCGGCGATGACGGCCGTGCAAACGCGCCTCCGCCGCCCCATCGCCTTCCGTCGCCCTCCCGCCGTTTCCCGATCGGCCCGCAGCCGTCGGGCCACATCGCGCGCCGTCCTCCTCCTCTCGCCCGCCAACATTCACAGCCGTTTCTCAACAATTGCCCGCCGCAAACGGACGCCGCCTGCGCAACAGGCGCCGCCGCCCCTCGCCGCTTCCGACCCGACCCAACCCCTCGACCGAGGCAAACCGCAATCCGAATCTACAGACCAACCCAATCTGCCGTCAAGCACACACGACAGCCGACCTTACACGTTACGCGTTACACATTACGTTTACACGTCTACGTTAGGTTAGGTTAGGTGGACGTGGGTTAGGTTAAGGGGACTTGGGTTAGGTTAAGCGTCAAACTTAGGTTAAGCATTCAAACACGTCAGGCGTCAGAGGTTAGGTTAGGTTAGGTTAGGTTAGGTTACACGTTAGGTTAAGGGGTCAGTGCTAGGTTAAGAAGCGTCAAACGTAGGTTAAAAAAGCGTTCAAACGTGAGGCGTGAGCCGGACAGCTTACCTTACGTAGACGTTAGGGGCTCACAGGCTGAGCTCACCTCGCCACACCACAGGTTCGGTTCGGTTCGGTTCGGTTCGCTCGGCTCAGCGTAAAGCGCCGAGGTCAGGGTTACGTTCGTTCACCTTCGGGCGCCACACTTTCGGTTGAAAGGTCGCGACGGGACGACGTCGGCAGGCACGCCGCAAACGAACAAAAACGTACAGACGACGTCGGAAACCGCCGACAGACGGGGGAGCAGCACGACCACGACCAGACACCGAGCGCGAACGAGACACACGCGAACCACCCCCACCGGCCAAAGGGCACCACACAACAACCCAGAGCACCACGTGTCGACACCAGAGCAACCCGCCGCTCACGCGACATGGCTGGCACCGAAGGGCAACCGCCCGCAACTGCGCTTTCCGCGCCGGCCCGGATGCACGTCGTGCTACAACAACACCACTACCGTACACAGCCGCTGTTCACAACATCACTATCAATGGCGCGCCCGCGGCTCGCCGCCGTCGCAGTCGCAGCCCCAACGCCAGCACTTTTGCACCACCATTCACACGCACCGCAACACAGCTCGCCGACACAGCCGAACAAAACAAACACCACACAACAACAGCAACAACGCCGCCGCCTCTACTTGTGCCGGCGACCCACCCCGCCGATGGCGCACCTTTCGCCAGCCGGCAATCGACACACACGCACCCACCCACCGGGGCCCAGTGCAAAAAAAAAAACAAAAAAAAACACACAAAAACAAAAAAACAAAACAACACAAACGACACGGGAAGCGCACACCGCCACTTCGCGCGCACGCCACCAACCAGTCGTCGTCTCAAAATAACAAACACAAACAAAATAAACTAACAACTAGGGCAACACAAAACAAAAACGCCTCGCACGAACCGCCCACAAAAAGGACAAGCACACGCACAGCCTCTGCTGACGACCACGACGCAGCGGCACGCTGCTCCTGTCCCGCGCCACGCGCCCCGCGCCCCGCGCCCCACTCGATTCACAACTCACGCGACACCGTCAACGACGGGCTCGCTTCCCGCAACCTACCACCTTTCCGCCACGACGCACAGCCCCAGCCCCACCCGACGACTGCACTTTCACCACCGCCTCCCCCTTCCCCCCCAAAACACACACACACAGCCAGCCAAAAACGCACTCGCGACCCACACATGCACGTGCATCGGCACACGCCAACCAGTCAACGTCGACAACCACACGCAAGGCTCGAAACGAAAACGAAACCGGCGTCCTTCCACGTTGCCATCAAGCTACGCGACACAAGACACAAGGAACCAACACAACAGCCGGCCCCACTAATTCCCACTCTCACGCCGCAAAAAGCACACCGAAACCGCCAAACACGCACGCACATTCCCCTTCGCACTGACACCACCGACCGGCTCGCTACCACACACCTCTCGGCAGCCGTTTCACGCCAATTCGCCACACCGCCCACACAGTCGACAAGCGCCCGCCCTGTACGGCACACGCAACGACGCAGCGCAGCAAAGGGCGCCCGCAACACATACCTCTCCGCCGCCCGACGCGCCAACCGCCACACCACACCGCCAGCCACTCGCAAATTGTGCACTGCCACCAGCCACACGTCCAACACGCCGCGCCGCCTCCGGCCACCCGCCAGGGGGCGCTCACGTCCGCGACAACAGCGCGGCCCGCCGGGCCGGGCCGGGCCGAACCGAACCGAGCCGCCGCTGCTCTGCACTCGGCACGGCCACACCCTGCTGCAGACCGGGCTCGTCCCTCTGTACGCGTCTGCCTGCGCATCAACACAACACGACCTTTTTTTTTTTTTTTTTTTTTTTTCCTCTCTACCGCCAACCCTTCTTCTCGCGTTTTACTCGTTGTTGCAGCAGCGGCGCACACCTACACATCCACAGCCCCAGCCGAGCCGGCCTCACCTCAGGGCCCGCCGCCAGCGTCTCCTCCTCGGGCACAGGTGCGGTGCTGTGGCCGCCCATCCAACCGCATTGCTGGCCGTCCAGCCACCAGGCGTTCCCACTGCCGCGAGCCACGCCGCGCACCGACCCTGCTGCAGAAAACGAAGCATAGCCAGAGACCGACCGATACACAAAGCAAGCCGTCGCCTCGCCTCTTGTCCTTCCTGCCTTCCTTCCGCCCCCGCCCTTCTCACACCACCGCCTCTCCACTTTCGCCCCCCCCCCCTCCTTTTTTTTTTTTTTTTTTTGTTGTTTTCTTCTTTCTTTCTTTCTTTCTTTGGCCCTCTCTCCTTCCCGCCATGGCGGTTACGGCACCGCCTGCAGCGGCAGATTGTTTGCGCCCACACGCCTACTCCTACCACCATTAACCTTGCCCTGCCCTGCCCTGCCCATCAACGTCGCAGTCGAACCGACGCTTGCCAACACACTGCCCACGTTCCTTTCTCTTTTCGGCCTACGCCCATTACGCGCCGCCGCCACAGCACCTTCCCTTCCCACAACACACCGACGTCATCACACGCACCCAACACAGGGGCCACGACCGTGTTCCTCGCCCACTCCCATCCCGCACGGTACGCACATTCCCAACTACTACCGCGCACCCTCCCTTTCCAATCTGTGTGTCTCTGTGTCTGTGTCCTGTCCGCGCGTGACGCCTCTCAACATCCGCCGTCCCCCGTCCCGTTTTCGCCCCCATGCCGTCGTCGCGCCGCCTCCTCCCCGTCCACCGCCGCCCCTGTCCGCCCCGCACCACACCATACACCGCTGCTTGTCCCGGCCGTTGCCACCAAAGGCGCCGACCGCAAACGCGCCACGCCGCAGCCCCCGTGCGTCTCGCGCTCGCTTGCATCTCCGTGCCGACGCTGCCTCTCTTCCCGCTCGCACTCGACCTCGACAACACAGTCTTTGGCTCCGCCACTGCGTGTTCCGGTGGTACGCACGCTGCAACACGTATGTATTCATTACCAGAGCGATGGCGAGGCATGACAGCATCTCTGTCTGACCAGAGAGTTCTTTATCGCTGCTAGTCGGCGCTTGGACCGCGCCAGACGACAGTAGTGGCACGCACCGGGTCGCCAGGAACAGTTGTTATATATATTGTAGCGCGAGTCGGGAGAGGTAGTAGTCGGTCGACAGTAGTAGCGGGTGGACGGTTGTACTGAGCGGGCGTCGGCGGCGTGCTCTGCTCGTCTCGCGACTCTGGTCACGGTTCGGGACGATGTATAGTATATTGTGTGTTATAATCAAAAGGTGGTGTGACGCTGCATTGCGCAAATCTGATAACGTATGTTCATTGTACTTATTTCGTTCAACAACAAAAGCCCCACTATTACTTTTTTTCTAAAGTAACTTTTGTCTCTTAACGAAAAACATTCACTTTTTAAAGACTACTTCCTATGGCATTTCCCTCCAAGGAGTGCAATTAATTACCAGCCAGCACTCATTCATTGCACACAGCTGTGTAAGGGGTATCTACAATTGAGGAGCGGATATAAATGCAATTTTTTGTTTTTTTTTTTTGTGTGTGTGTGTTGTAACCTCCCAGCAAAATTTAAAATAATGGACAATGTTATTTACGGATGCTAATGGACATTGCGCTAATTGTAACCTCGCCCACAATGAGAGGTATTGAAAATGGCAACAAAAATGTGAAATTCGCAATCTGACTCAAATATAAAGTCTTCACACAACATTTAAAAACGTCCGTTCAGTGACAAGAAACTTCAATTAAACCGAAATATCGGTCTTTGGCCCTGTGCAAAACAATCAGAATTAAAGTCTTACCTCCGAATAAATGGATGTCACATTTCTGCTCTGGTTGTTGCGCAGCGCTTGGACGAACTGCATTGCAAATAATAATATTCTCTTTTTTTGTGATTTTAGTGACATTTTTCTTCAAAGAAGTGGAATGAAGTGTGAAGTGCAACGAACTCTTTAGTTCAATAAAAAATTAAATGTTTGAAAAATGCTTTTGAAATAAAAATTATTATTGGGCAACTTGTTGGAGAATAATTACAATAAATACACTTTTTCATTATCTAATGATTATATTAATTAACAGTATACCTTATTCACCATCTTGACCAGTGTTGCCGACCGCCTACATCACACAACCGCACGACTACTGACAGAGTACAGCCCTCAACTACACAGAGCTACGGACTCGCAACGACTACTACTGACTGACTGACTGACTGACTGAGAACCGCTCGCAACACTCGCGCAGTCCAGCGCAAACTCTCTGGTCACAGATGCTACAATGTCTCGCCATCGCTACTATGTTACATACGTGTTTCAGTGTCTTTTTCATTGGGGTAACGATCTTTGGCTCTTTCTATTCTGAATACAGGGCCAAAGGTCAACGCTGCTGCCCTTATACAATTTATCAGGTTTCATTATGTCTGTTGCAATGTTACATACGGTTCACTCTTTCATTAATATTATCGTTGGGTTTGTTTTGTAGGGACGTTAGTTAACATTCTGGCACATTTTTATTATC
Source organism: Schistocerca serialis cubense (assembly GCF_023864345.2). Lineage (NCBI taxonomy): Eukaryota > Metazoa > Arthropoda > Insecta > Orthoptera > Acrididae > Schistocerca > Schistocerca serialis. The sequence goes on from NW_026047602.1 coordinate 123,492, forward strand.
ATCGGACTCTCTGCTATTTGTGCAGGGAGGTTATACCTGGGTCCATTTCCATTTCCATTTACATTTTAATATTGATAGACTTTTTGTTTTCTTTTTTGTTTCTTGTTGTTTTTCCTTCTTTTTTCTTGTTGTTTTTTTTTTGTTTTGTTTTTCCCGCTCTCACCACCACCGCCGCATCACGCCTTCCGTTTTCTTGGTTTCTTTTCTGTTCTTCAACTGCTTCAACATCACCGCGCCCCATTTCCACACCACAGCCATCAGCCTCCAAGACGGGCGGGCGCAGTGTGCCATTTCCGGCGCACGAGCACACCCGTACGGTACTCTCCTCGCCCCCACGCCACCAACAACACAGCGACCACGCGGCTTTCAGGCACGGCACGGCACGGCACGGCACGGCACGGCACGGCACGGCACGGCACGGCACGGCACGGCACGGCACCGGCGAAATGCGCCGCCCCCGCCCCTCCGCGCATCCGTCCGTCTCGCCACGTTCACTGACAGCCGCGTCTGCGGCTACACCACGACAACCACAACACAACACCGCTCCCCTCCCTGGCAACTCACATTGTTTTTCTCCTCCTCTTTTGCACAAACCACAACGCCGAGCACAGGCGCAAGCCACCCACACCGCGCCCCTCCCCGTCCCGTCTTTGGCCGCCGCTCCTCGTTTCCTCGTTTGCCCCCTCCCATCTCCCGAAATGCCATGCCAGCAGCGTTACGCATGCCCCTCCCACATGCAGGGCACGCCCACCTCCAAACACTGCCAATTCACGGACGCACGCACACACACACACACACACACACACACACACACACACACACACACACACTCACTCACTCACTCACTTTCTCGACACCTTTCTGTACGGAGGGTGCGTCATCTCGACCGTGACAGAGTGACGGCAACTATCGACGATCCATTTCCCCCCACTGGTAAAACATGTCCACTAACACCTACATACATCATTCAAGTACACAGACAATAGCATACACACAATGGGAGGGCACACGAACATGGACGGCACGGCACTGTCATACACTCTTCCTCAGAACCATATCAACAAACGTTACGTACATCCGGGAAAGCGAAAGCGAACGCGAACGCGAAAGCGAAAGCGAAAGCAAAAGCAAAAGCAAAGGCAAAGCCCAATGCAGCCGTCAAAGGTAACGTTCACCACGGCAGACACTTGCAGCCGCGCCGCCGTTAAACGCATTTCAGTGCGGCTCCAATACGCCTCCGACACGGGAACGTTCCGTTGCTCTACGAATGCGTTTCTCCCCTTTTTCCCTTCCTCTCTCTTTTGCCCCCCCTCCTTGCACTCTTGCCTCCTTCCTCACGTTCTGCCCAGACATTCGACCGATCAAAGTCAACCTTTCGTTACCGTTCTCAGCGCGACGGTGTACAACAGTATGACGGGTGTGCCCAAGACTTCGGTTCAGTTGCGTGACGCCGGTCTATCGCGCCGATCGACAGTTACTCAGGGGGCGACGGATCGGACCACGTCACCGACACACAAAACACTTTCAAACAAACAAATACATACCGGATGGACACAGACAAACACGTGTACAGACATTCGCCAAACAAACGACCGCCGCCGCCGCCGCCGCCGCCGCCGCCGTCGTCGTCTAGCGTCGCGCTTACTGTACTGCACTGGACACGCGTGCATCTTGAATGACGACATCGGTGTGCGTGCGTCGTACGCAATCAGTCAGACACGGCTATCAAACATCAGAGTCGAATGGTACATCATCGTGCGTGTCGCCGTACACGTACAGTACAATACAACAACAATGCGTCTTAATGGCACGTTCATTTCAACGTCACTCACACACCTCCACGCTGCAGTTACGTCGCACCATTGTCAAACTCGGCGTACAGCAAAGGGAATAGTGGGCGGCAAACAAAACCAAACAAAAACATTTCACATTTCACCCTCGCCATGTATGATGTGCAAAAAAACAAACCCGCAAACGGCCGTCGTTACGGTGACACAAAAGTCGCCGATCGCACAGTCCCCCCTCGCAGACGGGTAACACACACACACACACACACACACACACACACACACACACACACACACACACACCAACAACACCAACGGGTCAAAAACCACGCCAACGAGGCGTGCCACCATTCCACGCCACGGCGACCAACCTCGTGGCCGTACCCCGCGCAACACGCTTTGACGCGCCCCCCCACCCACAATCAAAATGCACACATACATCACAGCCGTCCACACAAACAACAACAACAACAATTCCGCCCTTCCCGCAAAAGGCAAGTTGGTGGCCCTGAAAAGGGCCGTTTTGCCGCTCTCGCAACGGAGGAGCCTTCTCCATCCTTCCTTCCTTCCATTCCAGAGCCACCTCCTTACTTGGAGCTCGTGTACTTGGTCACCGCCTTCGTGCCCTCGCTCACGGCGTGCTTGGCCAGCTCGCCAGGCAGCAACAGCCGCACAGCGGTCTGGATCTCGCGGGACGTGATGGTCGAGCGCTTGTTGTAGTGCGCCAGGCGAGAAGCCTCGGCCGCAATGCGCTCGAAAATGTCGTTCACGAAGCTGTTCATGATGCTCATCGCCTTCGACGAGATGCCCGTGTCAGGGTGCACCTGCTTCAGCACCTTGTAGATGTAGATGGCATAGCTCTCCTTCCTCTTGCGCTTCTTCTTCTTGTCGCCCTTCGAAATGTTCTTCTGCGCCTTGCCAGCCTTCTTGGCGGCCTTCCCGCTAGTCTTGGGCGGCATCTCGAACCAACGTACGGCAGCAGCAACACCAGTAGCAAGCGCTCCGCTCTAGTCAGCGTCTCCCCACACAGTGGCACCCGCCGCCAGCCGCCGCCGCACCTTTACCAGCTCGCCCTGTTGCGGCCGCCGACCAATGGGGCGCGCGCGCAACCGGCCGCCGCACCCGAGCCCATAAAGCACCCCCACCCCGGCTGCGCCGACACTCCGCTGCTGGACTCGCTACGGCTCGCACCGTTACGTCGCTCGCGCACGCCTTTGTTCGTTCCAACCACAAGCTATGGCAGGACGCAAGGGGAACAAGCTAGCAGCCGCGCTGGAGCATCTCATCAGTGCTTTGGGGAGCTCCCGCGGCCGCAGGCGACCACAGAAGCCGAAGCACAAGCGGCGATCACTGCAACATGTGCAGTGCTACAGGTGCCAGCAGCTGGGGCATGTGGCGGGTGTCTGCAGGAACGCAGCCGCGTGTTTGAAATGCGCGGCGGCACACGACACCCGAAACTGCCCCAAACCACGTGGAGCAGCCAACAGATGCGTGAATTGCGGCGGACCTCACGCCGCCAACTCGCGCAGCTGCAGCTACCGCCGGCAGCACACCACAGCAAGCTCTGAGGTGCCTGCCGCCAAGGCGGCCGCACTGCCTCCCCGCTCCGGCGAGGGGCGCCCGTCGTGCCGCGTCGAAGCGGCAACCGACCAAGCGCTGGCCGACCTGCAAGCAGCCATCGCGGCCGAAAGGGCCGCAACGAAGGACGAGCTCGTGGCCGTCCACCGGCAGCTTCAACAGCTGCGGGAGGAGCTGCGGCTTCTCAAGAAGTCGCCGCCTGTGCCAGCTCCCCCCGCCCCTGTGAGGCGGCCACTGCTGGTAGATGCCGCCACGCAGACGTCCACCGACTCGCCTCCTGCAGCAATGCAGGCGGCGTGTCGCATGGAAGTGGACGTCGGGACACCTGCACCGTCTCCCCGCCTGGAGACAGAGGCAGAAGAAGAACCATCCGACGACGACTTGCCGACCGCTTCTTCGCAGGATGAAGAAGAGGCGGAAACCGAAGGACTGCCCCTCCCGCTCCCTGACGAGCGGAGTGTGCAGCCCTTCCTGAAGAAGATCGTGGCGTCGCTGAAGGACGGGACGTACCCTCACGGGGACAATCCGTACCCCTTCACGCCGGCGCACGCGAAGCCACCCCTTCCGCACGTACCGTGCGACCTTCGCCACTCGCGTGGCATGTTGCACGACGCGGTAACACGGAAGGAACTCAAACTGCTGAACAGCCACCCCATCTTCACCCCTTCGGACTGGGACCACATCACTGAGGTCACAGCGAAGTGGGTGCAAGAAGAGTTTCGCTCCGGCAGGCGACAGCCTGCCCCAGAAGACCAAGCAGCAGCCGACTACTTCGCTCGATTAAACTCAGCGAGGTAGCCAGAGGCCAATTCCACCGAGAGGCCACAAAGATGACAACAGCGCTGATAAAGGAGGAACAGCAGCCACGCTGCTTAGCCTCCCCCATCTCCAGACAGATGATGTCTGTGATTTTGAGTGAGTGAGTGAGTGCGCCGGCACGCACTCCGCTGCTCGACTCGCTGCCGCTCGCACCGGTCGTTTTCGTTTCCGTTTCGTGTGCACCGTCGCTAGCCCATCGCCATGTCCGGACGCGGAAAGGGAGGCAAAGTCAAGGGCAAGTCAAAGTCCCGCTCAAGCAGGGCTGGGCTCCAGTTCCCGGTCGGCAGAATCCACCGCCTCCTGCGCAAGGGAAACTACGCAGAGCGCGTCGGCGCCGGGGCGCCCGTCTACCTCGCCGCCGTCATGGAGTACCTCGCGGCTGAGGTGCTCGAGCTGGCCGGAAACGCGGCCCGCGACAACAAGAAGACGCGCATCATCCCGCGCCACCTGCAGCTTGCCATCCGCAACGACGAGGAGCTCAACAAGCTCCTGTCGGGCGTCACCATCGCACAGGGTGGTGTCCTGCCCAACATCCAGGCCGTCCTGCTGCCAAAGAAGACCGAGAAGAAGGCCTAAAGGAGGCCAGGCAATCGCAGCGCCGCGTGCTCCCCTGCACGCAACGCGCTTTGCCGGCTCGGCCCACAACAATCGGCCCTTTTCAGGGCCACCACACAAACCTACGTCCAAAGCAAAATTTCAGTCGTCCTCGCCGCACCTTGTTTTGTTTTAACTTTGCACTGTCACAGCACAGCCGCCGCCGGCGCACGTCCGCCATCTTGTCGTCCACACAGCCCGTGTGGCCCAACACACACACACACACACACACACACACACACACACATTTTGCACGGTCGCAGTCGCCTTCCAAACCGACAACGGCAGCAATAATGACCATTGTTGTTAAAGGGAGGCGTGTCGACACACCGCCCTCCACTCCCGCGCGCAACGGCCGTCGACACGAACGAAACAGCTGATCCGGCCGCCTATGCCCACACGCCTTGCCTCGGAAACCCCAACGCCGCCGCAAACAAACACACAGAGCCAAACCACGCAAGCAAATAATCACCGCCTCTCGCACAACAACACACAGCCCGCCATCTCCGTCGCGATCGATACAAAGACACACAAACCGAAGCAGCTCCACACACAGCCAGCCACATGACACGTTTCCTTTCCTTCTCCCCTCCCAGTCACATCACGTCGCTCAAACGGAAAGAAAGAAAGAAACAAACAAACAAACAACACAGCGCACACACGCAGCAACAACACAGACTCTTTCGCACTTTTCAACTTCCGAACAGTGTGGTGGCCCTGAAAAGGGCCGTTTTCTAGTCTCTCCCACCCACAAGCACGGCCGCGGGAAGGCCAGCGCCCGCTGCGACGCAGCCTAACCGCCGAAACCGTACAGGGTGCGCCCCTGCCTCTTCAGGGCGTACACCACGTCCATGGCCGTCACAGTCTTGCGCTTGGCGTGCTCAGTGTACGTCACCGCGTCGCGGATCACGTTCTCCAGGAACACCTTCAGCACCCCGCGGGTCTCCTCGTAGATCAGACCAGAGATGCGCTTCACGCCGCCCCTGCGAGCCAGGCGGCGGATGGCGGGCTTCGTGATGCCCTGGATGTTGTCGCGCAACACCTTGCGGTGCCGCTTGGCGCCACCCTTGCCGAGCCCCTTTCCTCCCTTGCCGCGGCCTGTCATCCTTCCTTCCTCGGGCAAAGCAAAACGTGCACAAACAGCAGCTGCAGCGGCTGGCGAGTCGGCTACGGTCTGCGCCCAGCGCTTTATAAAGGATGGGGCCCCTCCACGCCCGCACCAACGTGGTGACCAACACAAAAGTTCTACTGTCACCTCCGTATGCATGTTAGTTTTGAATCAAGGCGTCACAGGATGCAGGCTGTGATGTTATCCATGCGTCTGGGTAAGGCTACTCATTAACATGGTCCATCAGGAGATAGTAGTGGTCGAAAGCGATCGAAGGGTAGCGGTTGTAAGAGCAGAGGAAAAAAAGTGCCAAGGCCAGCGCCAAGGGAAAAAAACCTCTGCGACAGTAGGACGGGAAGTAAGAGCAGTAGCGGTTTGCTAGCTGCGACAGAGCATGCAAGGTGAGGGGGGTTAGCGTGAGGTATCGTGCAACGTTACCTATGTACTGCGTGGTCGTTCGCTGGGTCAGTCCGGTGCCGCGGCTGGGCTCCCTCGTTGTCTCCTGGGCCGGCCGCAGTGGCTTACTCCCTGTAACACAAAAGTTCGGCGCGGCAGCGCGGCGACGCTTGCGCGATGAAGACTGCCCTGGCGGTTTTCTTCTTTGCACCTTTCACCTGCGGTGCTGCTGGGGCAACCGCTGGGACAGGCGCGCGAACGTCCTTCTGCGAGGTCGCAGGAGTGTTCGCAGGTACGACTGCACTGAGGCCTTGGGTGAAGACTGCACGCAGTTGCCTCAAGGCCTCTTCCTTCTCTGCAGCCACGGCGGCTGCGAAGGCAGCCCTCTCCACCGCCATTACGGCTTTGAGGGCTGCTGTGGCCTCCTTCACGGCGATGCCGAGCTCGAGGTCACATCTCTTCGCGGGAGGGAGAGCTGCGTCCTGGCGGCCCGTTTCCGAGCGGCCGTCCCCGCCCCTGGCAGGTGGATCTGCTGCTGCGCCGTCCCTCAGCTGCACCGGGCTGTTCTCCGCCCTACGCCGTTTCCGACGTCGTCTTCTCTTCTGCTGCTGCGTCGGTGCGGCCGCGGCCGCTTCGCCGCCCCCGGCACGGCTGCGGCTAGAGAAAGCCGCGCAACCGCGCCAGCTGGCGACGTGCGGGCCGCCACACCGGACACAAGTCGGCAGAGCGTTGCTGCCGCGGTCGCAGGCGCGGCTGTCGTGCTCACCTGAGCACTTGACGCACCGCGCCGCGTTGCGGCAGTACTTCGCAACATGGCCCTCGCCCTGGCACCTGAAGCACTGGGGCTGAGGATCCATGGCGGTCGGGAGAGCCTCCGTCGTAACCGGGAAGCCCAGCAACTTCCGCAAGTCGAAGATGTCGCTCCCGCCGTCGACCGTTTGCACGGTCACGGCATAGAGCGGCGCCCTCTTCCTGTTGGTCCGGTTGTGCAACCTTGCGGCTGCATTACCAAACCCGGCTCGCAGCAGCCCTTCCCGGACCGCTGCCTCGTCACAGCACCAAGGCAACCCCCTGAGGAGTGCCTTAGTCGTCTTCATCCTTCCTACGGAAGGTGCCTTCTCACGCGCCGGCGGCGCGTCGACGATGTGGTCGGCCACTGCGACCTTGATCGCCCTGTGGTCGGCCACGTTTGCGGCTCGAACGCAGATCAGCGAGTCTGTATCGACAGACTCGTAGACCACCTCGTTCCGAGCGCATTTCGTCATGGTGTCGAACAGCGCTGTCCACCCGCCTTTGCACTTGACGTACAAAGGGGGGACAGGCCGCGACTCGTCTTCACAGGAGTTCCTTGCACGGTCGGCAGACTCAGAGAGTCGCACAACCGAAGGACCCTTCGTAGCGGCAGGTTTCCTCTGCGCACCCTTCTTTCCCATGCTGCGAGGCGCGGAACACGACAATTTGCACGCGTTGTCAAAACAACGCACGACAATTTGCTCTCCGCAGCGCCCACAGCACAGAAAACCTCTTCACGAGCTCTCAACGGCCGAGTAAGCGAAGCGCGCAACAGCAGCGATGCGCTCGCCTCGCCAGCTCAGGCCGCTCTGCGCCCAGCGCGCCCGCCGCCCCCCTATATAGACTCTGGCCCGCCCTCCCCCCACCACGCGCAACCGAGGGCATATAAGCGCAGCACGGAGGCGCGCGGGCCCGTTGTCAAGGCAGCACCGGACGCCGCGCCGCACCTAACCTCCACGCACGCCGCTCCGCTACCGCTACCGCTACCGCTACCGCCATGGCCCGCACAAAGCAAACGGCCCGCAAGTCCACCGGCGGAAAGGCGCCGCGCAAACAGCTCGCCACCAAGGCGGCGAGGAAGAGCGCGCCCGCCACCGGAGGCGTCAAGAAGCCCCACCGCTACAGGCCGGGCACCGTCGCCCTGCGAGAAATCAGGCGCTACCAGAAGAGCACAGAGCTGCTCATCCGCAAGCTGCCATTCCAGCGCCTAGTGCGCGAGATCGCCCAGGACTTCAAGACCGACCTGCGCTTCCAGAGCTCCGCAGTCATGGCCCTGCAGGAGGCCAGCGAGGCCTACCTCGTCGGCCTCTTCGAAGACACCAACCTGTGCGCAATCCACGCCAAGCGCGTCACCATCATGCCCAAGGACATCCAGCTCGCGCGCCGCATCCGCGGCGAGCGCGCCTAAACCGCGCCGCGGCACCGCACCGCACAAACAAAAACGGCCCTTTTCAGGGCCACTAACATCTCTCCGTCGCGAGCAAACTTTGTCGGTCGCCTGCCTCTCGCCCCGCAACCCAAAAACAAAAACCACCACTTCCCGTCCGTCCGCCACACCCGCTCACTCTGCCTGCCTGCTAGCAGCGCGCAACAATCACACATCATCCCTCCCCGGCGCTCAAAGCGCACAATACCCAACGGCCGACGTCACACCGCACGGGTGGCTGGCCGGCCGCCGCTTTCGTTTCGAAAACAAAAAAACCCGCACTCCACTCCGACGGCCAACGGCCAGGCAGGCGCGCTCGCTCGCTCTACACGCCACCGAAATCCCCGCCGACTCCTTCCACATCTCAACGTGCCCCCCGTTGCAAAACATAACACACACAAAGGAACAAAACAAAACAAAGACCAGACACGACTCGACTCGACAAGACAGACATCCGAGAAGAACGAACGCAGGCAAGCCAACCAACGTATTCAAACAAAACAACGTGACAGAAAACCAACCGTCGGCCGCCGCCACAAACACGGCGACAATCAACCACGACAACAACAACACCGCTTACCGCTACCGCCGCCCACACCCGCCACCGACCCCCGCAATCCAACCACCACGGCACGCAAACAGCATCCCCACGGGCATACAGACAGACACCCACACCAAACGCAACACGACAATCAAAACCTTCCCCGACGTGCTTTGATGGCCCTGAGAAGGGCCGTTTTGGGCCGCGCGTCTCTTGCGCGCCACTAGACGACGACGGGGGGTGGGGACGACGGAGTCAAGCGCCAAACCCTTCCTTTCCCATCTCTTTCTCCTCTACTCTACTTCTTCTTCTTGGGCGAAGCCTTCGCCTTAGACGGCGTCGTCGCCTTCTTCGGGCGCGGCGCCTTCGGCTTCTTCGTCGGAACCTTGGCGGCCTTCTTCGCCTTCGACGGCGACTTGGCCTTGGCCGGCTTGGCCGCAGCCGCCTTCTTCGCACCCGCGGGAGCGGCCGACGCCGCAGACGCCTTCTTGGCGGCGCCCGCCTTCCGACCGGTCGCCGCCTTCACGCCACCAGCCTTCTTTGCGCCGGCCGCACGGGCGCCCTTCTTCTCCTTGCTGGCCGGAGCGGCGCGCTTCTTCTTGGCACCGCCAGCACGAGCCTTGCCGCCCTCGGCCGCCCCCCCGCCGCCGGCGCCGGCAAGCTTGAACGAGCCGGACGCGCCCTTCCCCTTCGTCTGCACCAGCTCGCCCGCCACGACGGCCGACTTGAGGTACTTCTTGATAAACGGCGCCAGCTTCTCCGCGTCCAGCTTGTAGTGCGCGGCTATGTACTTCTTGATCGCCTGCAGCGACGACCCGCCGCGCTCCTTCAGACTCTTGATGGCGGCCGTCACCATCTCAGAGGTGCGCGGGTGCGCAGGCTTGGCGCGCGGCTTCTTCGCAGACGACGCAGACTTGGCCTTCTTCGTCGTGCCGGTGGCGGCGGGTGCCGCAGCAGTCTCGTTCGTAGCCGCCTGATCTGCCATTTCGACGACGCGCGTAACACACAGCGAGAGCGAGCGGGACGGCAGGCACGCAAGCACAGCACAGCAGCAGAGCAGAGAATGGCTGTCGCATCATGGTGTAGTGTCCTCCAGGTTGACACTACTGGTGTGTGGGTGAAGTTCTGGTAGAATCGCTCTACCCTTCCTTCAACAAGTGGGACATCAGTGTCCCTCCAGGTTTTTCTTAGAGAGAAGCTTATGGGTGTCTATGCTGCCCTGCTTCGTGGGCAATTTGATAATTGATGCTTGCTGCGGTGTTCTTTTTTTTTTTTTTTTTTTTTTTTTTTTTTTTTTTTTTTTTTTCGCAGCAGGTGTGGCTAAGCGCTACTTGTCACGTAGCAATGTCTTCTAGTCTGGCAAGGCGGCAACGTCTGCTGGCCGTCTCAGCAGGTCCGGCCAGCGGAGTGTGCGTCGCCAGTGTGGACGTTGTCCCAGGTTCCTTATAAGCGGGTTGGTGGATGTACCCGCTTTGATGTAGAAGTTTGTGGCCGCTTCTTCGAACCGCCTGCGTAGCGGTACGATGTCTGCGACCACGTGTGTGTCCTCCGTCGGGAAGTCCCTTGGGAGGTGGAGAGCTAACCTGAGAGCCCTATTCTGCAGTTTTTGCAGCCGCTCCAGGTTTGTTTGCGCCGTGTTGCCCCACACTACCGCCGCGTATTCGAGGAGAGGTCGAATTACGGACTTATATAGTGTGAGGCCGACGCAGGCAGGCAGCGTCGTAGTGGGGTTTAGCAGTGGGTAGAGGAGTCTTAGTCTACCCAGTGCTTTGCCCCTGATACTCTCCACGTGTGGCCTCCAGGTGAGGTGCCGGTCCAGTGTGACGCCCAGGTACTTCGCAGTACCATTCCACGGGACCGGGACGCCTCGGACCGAGACTGTGGGCGCGTCGTCCTTGACGTGTCTCGTCGCAATGATGATGGCCTGGGACTTCTCCCCATTGTAAGCCAGGCGCCATTTTTTCGCCCAGTCAGTGAGGGCGTCGGTGGCCGTCTGAAGTTTCCGCTGCAACGCCTCGACGCATCTGCTGCGGCTGTACACGGCTGTGTCGTCCGCATACAGCGCCAGGTTGACGTGGGCTGTGCGCGGTGGGTCGGCCGTGTACAGAGAGTAGAGCGTCGGCCCAACGACCGAGCCTTGAGGTACACCCGCGAGTATACGACGCTCCGTGGAGATTCCACTATCTGCTCTGACGTGGAACGTTCTGCCCTCGAGGTAGCTCTGTAAGAGCTTCACGTGCGACACCGGGACGCCCAGGTCAAATAGTTTGAACAGGAGGCCCCGATGCCACACGGAGTCGAAGGCACGCGACACGTCGAGCAGGAGAGCGCCGAAATACTCGCGTCGGTCGATGGCACCGAACGCCTCCTCTGTTAGGCGCAGCAGCTGGTGTGTCGTGGCGTGTTGACTCCTGAAGCCAAACTGTTCGTTTGGTAGGAGTTCTTCTGCCTCAATGAGCGCCCGCAGGCGGACCAGATACAGGCGTTCGAATATTTTCGAAAGTGCCGGAAGCAGGCTGATTGGCCTGTAGTTCTTCGCCCTTCGAATGTCCTTCCCTGGCTTGGGGAGGGCTACTATTTCAGCATGCTTCCAGCACGACGGGAACTGTTTGCTGAGCAGCACCTGGTTAAAGGTTGACGCGAGGACGTCGGCTGCCGTGTCTGGTAGCTGCTTCAGCATTAAGTTCGTTACGTCATCTGGTCCACCTGCTTTTTTAGCATTTAGGTGGCGAAGTTGCAGCTTGACTTCGTCTGCTGATATCGGCGGAATGGCGTCTTCTACCTCGTCATACTCCGCATCGAGGAAGACGGGGAGGCGTTCTTCTACCATCTGGATGTGGGCGGCGTCTATCGGGTCGTCGACCGGAGTGAAATTCGCGGCGAACGCGTCCGCTAGTGCTTCTGCCTTCGCGTTCGGCTCGCTCACGAATTCGGCTCCCACTTGCAGCGGCGGAATCCGTTGCATACGGCGCAGGTAGCCTTTTACGGCTTTCCACGCCGAGCCGTCTTCGATGTTTAGTTGCGCCACCTTGCGCGCCCACTCCTGATTGCGGTGCGTGTCTACATCAGCCTTGATATGCCGGCACAGTCTATTTAATTCTCGCTTTGTGGCTCGATTTCTTGTCCTCTGCCACTCGCGCTGTAGGCGGTTCTTTTGCGCTATAGCCTCCCGGATGTGTCGTGGCAGAGGGTGTGGCCGGCAGTCGATGTTGGCGTCGTCTCTGACAGGCGTGGCCGCTGCCGCGGCGTCAACTATCGACTGCCTGATGTGTTGAAGTGCTGCGTCTGCTCCGTGTTCCGCCGCGTCCGGTGTGGCCTCAAGGGAATCGGCGACGGCGTTGCGGAACTCGTCCCAGCTGATGTCTCGTATGTCGACCCCTCTCCGCTGTCTTGGGAGAGCGTCGGCGTCGAGGTCGAATATGACCGGTACGTGGTCGGAGGACATCTTTGGCCGCGTACCGGCCGTGACGTGCAGGCGAGCGCCCTTGATGATCATGATATCCAGGATATCCGGGTGGCCCCGGTTCCGTGGATATATTGTCGGTTCGTGAGGACCGATGACGACAGCTTCGTGGCGTTCCGCGACGTGGAGTAAGCGCCGCCCGCTTGTGTTGGTCGTCCTGCTGTTCCAGACCGCATGCTTCGCGTTGAAGTCTCCCCCCAGTATGATTTTTCCGGGGAGAGCCAGCAACTTGTTGTAGTCTCCCGGTAGGAGCGCTCCTCTAGGCGGTCTGTAGACAGCGACGAACGTTATGGCGCCGTGTGCCGTCTCCACTGATACGGCAGTCGCTTCTGTCTTCGCCAGTTCCGGTATTTGGACGCGGTGGTGTCGTAGCGTCCTCCGTACATACACCGCTGTGCCGCCTCCGTGTGTTGGCCTGTCGTCCCTGTAGCATTCGTAGTTCGCTACGCCGACTCGGACGCCAGGCTTAAGCCACGTTTCGGTGACGAGACATACGTCGATGTTCTCGTCCCGTATAAGCTGCCGGAATTCGCCTGCCTGCTTAAGGAGTCCCTCGGCGTTGAAGACGCAGGCTGTTAAACTCCTTAGCGCTTCAGGCATGATGGCTGCATGGATGGATGGCGGATGCAACTTTCTGCACCACGGCCAGGAGCTCAGTCATCTGCTGCATCATTGTTTCCATGCAGCTGAGCATCCGTTCCACGCGGGCTTCATTGGCAGCGTTGCCGCCGACAACATGGCGCGCGTTGGTCTCCATTTGTCCGCCATCTTGTCGGGCGCCGACAGTATGGCGGGGCGCCGTGGGACGCCGCCATCTTGGCTCCGGGAAGTCCTTCGGGCTCGCAAGGTCAGGCGCGGCTGCCGGTGGTTGGTCCGCTGCGCGTGCCGGCGGGGCCGGGAAGGCTCGCGCTGATTGGCCCGCGACGCGCTGGGTCGCTGCAGGGAGGGGAGCCTGGCGCTGCAGGGGTGCAGCGGCCGGGCCTACCTGCCTGCGCGGCAGCGCTGTGGGCGGGGCAACGGCGCTTTGTCCTGCAGATGGGCCAGCTGCCGGTTGGGCTGCGGTAGGCGGAGTCTGTCCGCCATTTCTCGTCGATGCGTGCGAAGCGGGGGCTCCATTTTGTGGCGCCGCATTGTCTGCGACTTGGCGCGCTTTTGCGGTCGTTGCCCTGCCTCGGCGGCCGCCTCTCCTGTTGTTCCGCTTCTTCCGGGGCTGGGTACTGCGTTGGCGGGAACTCTGCCTTTGTGTTCCATTGTCTTCGTTCCCGCGCGCGCGATCAGCGAAGTCGAGGAGCACTGGGCAGCCACGGTAACTTGCCACGTGTTTGCCTTGGCAGAGCTTGCAAGTCGGGGTGAAATCTTTGTGTGGCACCCCTTTAAGCGCGCACGACTCAGTTGAGTGTTGCTCGCCGCACTTCACGCAGTAGTCTGGCATTGCACAGTACTTACTGACGTGACCAGGTTCAAGGCAGCGGTAACATTGTGCGTAGGCCGCCTTGTTTCGCAGTTCTTCAGCTTTCACTTCCACATTGCCTATTTTTGTGAGGCTGAAGAGCTGCCTGTTATGAGTTGTATTGCTGGCTATTACCAGCATAAGTGGGCCACGCCTGCGTGTGCGAAAAGGGCGCATTCTTACGACCTCTTCGACCACGAATCCCATGTTCTCCAGGTCCTCCTTTACTTCTGAAGGCAGGATTGTGCGTGGCAAGTGCCGAAATACTACTTTGAGCGGCTTTGTTCTTAAGGGGCTGAACGTATAGTGCGACCACTTCTTGTCCTGCACCAGCTGAGACACTTTTTGATATTCTTGAGATGTTTTGGTGCATATTTTGAAAAGTTCGTCACCAGTCACGCGCACTGTATAGTTGTCTTTACCAATGCAGAGGCTGATAGCGTTTTGCAGCTCTCTAAAATGCTCGTCAAATTTTATGACAATTGGTGGCGGCTTGCGACGCTGTTGCGCCTTGGGGATTTCAATGTCCTCCTCCTCCAGAGCAGAGAATCACAAGGCCCAGCCAGTGTCGCGGGCGGGCGCGGACGGCCGAGAGAGCGGCCGCCACTCTGCGCGCCGCCGCGCCGCGCCTCCCGCGCTTGCTACCGCCCAACGTCCGACAGCCTGTGCGGAGCAGCCCCAAACCTGCGCCACAACCGCCCGCGCCTTTCAAACCACCGAGGATGGGGCTACACACAGCCACACCACAGTCGCCAACCAGTCGCCACGGCAGCGCCGCAAACCACGGCCAAACTGCAGCTACCGCGCGCTACAGCCTGGGTCGGCCCGCCGAGAATCGCCGCCCCCGCCCAAATGCCGCCCCCACAGCCCCAGCCGACGACCCGCCACAATGGCCAAACCTTCGGCAAAACTCCCACACCGTCGCCGCGGCAGCCCGGCCAGCGCGGCCGGCGCCACAGCCACACAAGCCGAGGCGTGCGGCGATGACGGCCGTGCAAACGCGCCTCCGCCGCCCCATCGCCTTCCGTCGCCCTCCCGCCGTTTCCCGATCGGCCCGCAGCCGTCGGGCCACATCGCGCGCCGTCCTCCTCCTCTCGCCCGCCAACATTCACAGCCGTTTCTCAACAATTGCCCGCCGCAAACGGACGCCGCCTGCGCAACAGGCGCCGCCGCCCCTCGCCGCTTCCGACCCGACCCAACCCCTCGACCGAGGCAAACCGCAATCCGAATCTACAGACCAACCCAATCTGCCGTCAAGCACACACGACAGCCGACCTTACACGTTACGCGTTACACATTACGTTTACACGTCTACGTTAGGTTAGGTTAGGTGGACGTGGGTTAGGTTAAGGGGACTTGGGTTAGGTTAAGCGTCAAACTTAGGTTAAGCATTCAAACACGTCAGGCGTCAGAGGTTAGGTTAGGTTAGGTTAGGTTAGGTTAGGTTACACGTTAGGTTAAGGGGTCAGTGCTAGGTTAGGAAGCGTCAAACGTAGGTTAAAAAAGCGTTCAAACGTGAGGCGTGAGCCGGACAGCTTACCTTACGTAGACGTTAGGGGCTCACAGGCTGAGCTCACCTCGCCACACCACAGGTTCGGTTCGGTTCGGTTCGGTTCGCTCGGCTCAGCGTAAAGCGCCGAGGTCAGGGTTACGTTCGTTCACCTTCGGGCGCCACACTTTCGGTTGAAAGGTCGCGACGGGACGACGTCGGCAGGCACGCCGCAAACGAACAAAAACGTACAGACGACGTCGGAAACCGCCGACAGACGGGGGAGCAGCACGACCACGACCAGACACCGAGCGCGAACGAGACACACGCGAACCACCCCCACCGGCCAAAGGGCACCACACAACAACCCAGAGCACCACGTGTCGACACCAGAGCAACCCGCCGCTCACGCGACATGGCTGGCACCGAAGGGCAACCGCCCGCAACTGCGCTTTCCGCGCCGGCCCGGATGCACGTCGTGCTACAACAACACCACTACCGTACACAGCCGCTGTTCACAACATCACTATCAATGGCGCGCCCGCGGCTCGCCGCCGTCGCAGTCGCAGCCCCAACGCCAGCACTTTTGCACCACCATTCACACGCACCGCAACACAGCTCGCCGACACAGCCGAACAAAACAAACACCACACAACAACAGCAACAACGCCGCCGCCTCTACTTGTGCCGGCGACCCACCCCGCCGATGGCGCACCTTTCGCCAGCCGGCAATCGACACACACGCACCCACCCACCGGGGCCCAGTGCAAAAAAAAAACAAAAAAAAACACACAAAAACAAAAAAACAAAACAACACAAACGACACGGGAAGCGCACACCGCCACTTCGCGCGCACGCCACCAACCAGTCGTCGTCTCAAAATAACAAACACAAACAAAATAAACTAACAACTAGGGCAACACAAAACAAAAACGCCTCGCACGAACCGCCCACAAAAAGGACAAGCACACGCACAGCCTCTGCTGACGACCACGACGCAGCGGCACGCTGCTCCTGTCCCGCGCCACGCGCCCCGCGCCCCGCGCCCCACTCGATTCACAACTCACGCGACACCGTCAACGACGGGCTCTCTTCCCGCAACCTACCACCTTTCCGCCACGACGCACAGCCCCAGCCCCACCCGACGACTGCACTTTCACCACCGCCTCCCCCTTCCCCCCCAAAACACACACACACAGCCAGCCAAAAACGCACTCGCGACCCACACATGCACGTGCATCGGCACACGCCAACCAGTCAACGTCGACAACCACACGCAAGGCTCGAAACGAAAACGAAACCGGCGTCCTTCCACGTTGCCATCAAGCTACGCGACACAAGACACAAGGAACCAACACAACAGCCGGCCCCACTAATTCCCACTCTCACGCCGCAAAAAGCACACCGAAACCGCCAAACACGCACGCACATTCCCCTTCGCACTGACACCACCGACCGGCTCGCTACCACACACCTCTCGGCAGCCGTTTCACGCCAATTCGCCACACCGCCCACACAGTCGACAAGCGCCCGCCCTGTACGGCACACGCAACGACGCAGCGCAGCAAAGGGCGCCCGCAACACATACCTCTCCGCCGCCCGACGCGCCAACCGCCACACCACACCGCCAGCCACTCGCAAATTGTGCACTGCCACCAGCCACACGTCCAACACGCCGCGCCGCCTCCGGCCACCCGCCAGGGGGCGCTCACGTCCGCGACAACAGCGCGGCCCGCCGGGCCGGGCCGGGCCGAACCGAACCGAGCCGCCGCTGCCCTGCACTCGGCACGGCCACACCCTGCTGCAGACCGGGCTCGTCCCTCTGTACGCGTCTGCCTGCGCATCAACACAACACGACCTTTTTTTTTTTTTTTTTTTTTTTTCCTCTCTACCGCCAACCCTTCTTCTCGCGTTTTACTCGTTGTTGCAGCAGCGGCGCACACCTACACATCCACAGCCCCAGCCGAGCCGGCCTCACCTCAGGGCCCGCCGCCAGCGTCTCCTCCTCGGGCACAGGTGCGGTGCTGTGGCCGCCCATCCAACCGCATTGCTGGCCGTCCAGCCACCAGGCGTTCCCACTGCCGCGAGCCACGCCGCGCACCGACCCTGCTGCAGAAAACGAAGCATAGCCAGAGACCGACCGATACACAAAGCAAGCCGTCGCCTCGCCTCTTGTCCTTCCTGCCTTCCTTCCGCCCCCGCCCTTCTCACACCACCGCCTCTCCACTTTCGCCCCCCCCCCCCCTCCTTTTTTTTTTTTTTTTTTTGTTGTTTTCTTCTTTCTTTCTTTCTTTCTTTGGCCCTCTCTCCTTCCCGCCATGGCGGTTACGGCACCGCCTGCAGCGGCAGATTGTTTGCGCCCACACGCCTACTCCTACCACCATTAACCTTGCCCTGCCCTGCCCTGCCCATCAACGTCGCAGTCGAACCGACGCTTGCCAACACACTGCCCACGTTCCTTTCTCTTTTCGGCCTACGCCCATTACGCGCCGCCGCCACAGCACCTTCCCTTCCCACAACACACCGACGTCATCACACGCACCCAACACAGGGGCCACGACCGTGTTCCTCGCCCACTCCCATCCCGCACGGTACGCACATTCCCAACTACTACCGCGCACCCTCCCTTTCCAATCTGTGTGTCTCTGTGTCTGTGTCCTGTCCGCGCGTGACGCCTCTCAACATCCGCCGTCCCCCGTCCCGTTTTCGCCCCCATGCCGTCGTCGCGCCGCCTCCTCCCCGTCCACCGCCGCCCCTGTCCGCCCCGCACCACACCATACACCGCTGCTTGTCCCGGCCGTTGCCACCAAAGGCGCCGACCGCAAACGCGCCACGCCGCAGCCCCCGTGCGTCTCGCGCTCGCTTGCATCTCCGTGCCGACGCTGCCTCTCTTCCCGCTCGCACTCGACCTCGACAACACAGTCTTTGGCTCCGCCACTGCGTGTTCCGGTGGTACGCACGCTGCAACACGTATGTATTCATTACCAGAGCGATGGCGAGGCATGACAGCATCTCTGTCTGACCAGAGAGTTCTTTATCGCTGCTAGTCGGCGCTTGGACCGCGCCAGACGACAGTAGTGGCACGCACCGGGTCGCCAGGAACAGTTGTTATATATATTGTAGCGCGAGTCGGGAGAGGTAGTAGTCGGTCGACAGTAGTAGCGGGTGGACGGTTGTACTGAGCGGGCGTCGGCGGCGTGCTCTGCTCGTCTCGCGACTCTGGTCACGGTTCGGGACGATGTATAGTATATTGTGTGTTATAATCAAAAGGTGGTGTGACGCTGCATTGCGCAAATCTGATAACGTATGTTCATTGTACTTATTTCGTTCAACAACAAAAGCCCCACTATTACTTTTTTTCTAAAGTAACTTTTGTCTCTTAACGAAAAACATTCACTTTTTAAAGACTACTTCCTATGGCATTTCCCTCCAAGGAGTGCAATTAATTACCAGCCAGCACTCATTCATTGCACACAGCTGTGTAAGGGGTATCTACAATTGAGGAGCGGATATAAATGCAATTTTTTGTTTTTTTTTTTTGTGTGTGTGTGTTGTAACCTCCCAGCAAAATTTAAAATAATGGACAATGTTATTTACGGATGCTAATGGACATTGCGCTAATTGTAACCTCGCCCACAATGAGAGGTATTGAAAATGGCAACAAAAATGTGAAATTCGCAATCTGACTCAAATATAAAGTCTTCACACAACATTTAAAAACGTCCGTTCAGTGACAAGAAACTTCAATTAAACCGAAATATCGGTCTTTGGCCCTGTGCAAAACAATCAGAATTAAAGTCTTACCTCCGAATAAATGGATGTCACATTTCTGCTCTGGTTGTTGCGCAGCGCTTGGACGAACTGCATTGCAAATAATAATATTCTCTTTTTTTGTGATTTTAGTGACATTTTTCTTCAAAGAAGTGGAATGAAGTGTGAAGTGCAACGAACTCTTTAGTTCAATAAAAAATTAAATGTTTGAAAAATGCTTTTGAAATAAAAATTATTATTGGGCAACTTGTTGGAGAATAATTACAATAAATACACTTTTTCATTATCTAATGATTATATTAATTAACAGTATACCTTATTCACCATCTTGACCAGTGTTGCCGACCGCCTACATCACACAACCGCACGACTACTGACAGAGTACAGCCCTCAACTACACAGAGCTACGGACTCGCAACGACTACTACTGACTGACTGACTGACTGACTGAGAACCGCTCGCAACACTCGCGCAGTCCAGCGCAAACTCTCTGGTCACAGATGCTACAATGTCTCGCCATCGCTACTATGTTACATACGTGTTTCAGTGTCTTTTTCATTGGGGTAACGATCTTTGGCTCTTTCTATTCTGAATACAGGGCCAAAGGTCAACGCTGCTGCCCTTATACAATTTATCAGGTTTCATTATGTCTGTTGCAATGTTACATACGGTTCACTCTTTCATTAATATTATCGTTGGGTTTGTTTTGTAGGGACGTTAGTTAACATTCTGGCACATTTTTATTATCATCGGACTCTCTGCTATTTGTGCAGGGAGGTTATACCTGGGTCCATTTCCATTTCCATTTACATTTTAATATTGATAGACTTTTTGTTTTCTTTTTTGTTTCTTGTTGTTTTTCCTTCTTTTTTCTTGTTGTTTTTTTTTTGTTTTGTTTTTCCCGCTCTCACCACCACCGCCGCATCACGCCTTCCGTTTTCTTGGTTTCTTTTCTGTTCTTCAACTGCTTCAACATCACCGCGCCCCATTTCCACACCACAGCCATCAGCCTCCAAGACGGGCGGGCGCAGTGTGCCATTTCCGGCGCACGAGCACACCCGTACGGTACTCTCCTCGCCCCCACGCCACCAACAACACAGCGACCACGCGGCTTTCAGGCACGGCACGGCACGGCACGGCACGGCACGGCACGGCACGGCACGGCACGGCACGGCACGGCACGGCACCGGCGAAATGCGCCGCCCCCGCCCCTCCGCGCATCCGTCCGTCTCGCCACGTTCACTGACAGCCGCGTCTGCGGCTACACCACGACAACCACAACACAACACCGCTCCCCTCCCTGGCAACTCACATTGTTTTTCTCCTCCTCTTTTGCACAAACCACAACGCCGAGCACAGGCGCAAGCCACCCACACCGCGCCCCTCCCCGTCCCGTCTTTGGCCGCCGCTCCTCGTTTCCTCGTTTGCCCCCTCCCATCTCCCGAAATGCCATGCCAGCAGCGTTACGCATGCCCCTCCCACATGCAGGGCACGCCCACCTCCAAACACTGCCAATTCACGGACGCACGCACACACACACACACACACACACACACACACACACACACACACACACACACTCACTCACTCACTCACTTTCTCGACACCTTTCTGTACGGAGGGTGCGTCATCTCGACCGTGACAGAGTGACGGCAACTATCGACGATCCATTTCCCCCCACTGGTAAAACATGTCCACTAACACCTACATACATCATTCAAGTACACAGACAATAGCATACACACAATGGGAGGGCACACGAACATGGACGGCACGGCACTGTCATACACTCTTCCTCAGAACCATATCAACAAACGTTACGTACATCCGGGAAAGCGAAAGCGAACGCGAACGCGAAAGCGAAAGCGAAAGCAAAAGCAAAAGCAAAGGCAAAGCCCAATGCAGCCGTCAAAGGTAACGTTCACCACGGCAGACACTTGCAGCCGCGCCGCCGTTAAACGCATTTCAGTGCGGCTCCAATACGCCTCCGACACGGGAACGTTCCGTTGCTCTACGAATGCGTTTCTCCCCTTTTTCCCTTCCTCTCTCTTTTGCCCCCCCTCCTTGCACTCTTGCCTCCTTCCTCACGTTCTGCCCAGACATTCGACCGATCAAAGTCAACCTTTCGTTACCGTTCTCAGCGCGACGGTGTACAACAGTATGACGGGTGTGCCCAAGACTTCGGTTCAGTTGCGTGACGCCGGTCTATCGCGCCGATCGACAGTTACTCAGGGGGCGACGGATCGGACCACGTCACCGACACACAAAACACTTTCAAACAAACAAATACATACCGGATGGACACAGACAAACACGTGTACAGACATTCGCCAAACAAACGACCGCCGCCGCCGCCGCCGTCGTCGTCTAGCGTCGCGCTTACTGTACTGCACTGGACACGCGTGCATCTTGAATGACGACATCGGTGTGCGTGCGTCGTACGCAATCAGTCAGACACGGCTATCAAACATCAGAGTCGAATGGTACATCATCGTGCGTGTCGCCGTACACGTACAGTACAATACAACAACAATGCGTCTTAATGGCACGTTCATTTCAACGTCACTCACACACCTCCACGCTGCAGTTACGTCGCACCATTGTCAAACTCGGCGTACAGCAAAGGGAATAGTGGGCGGCAAACAAAACCAAACAAAAACATTTCACATTTCACCCTCGCCATGTATGATGTGCAAAAAAACAAACCCGCAAACGGCCGTCGTTACGGTGACACAAAAGTCGCCGATCGCACAGTCCCCCCTCGCAGACGGGTAACACACACACACACACACACACACACACACACACACACACACACACACACACACACCAACAACACCAACGGGTCAAAAACCACGCCAACGAGGCGTGCCACCATTCCACGCCACGGCGACCAACCTCGTGGCCGTACCCCGCGCAACACGCTTTGACGCGCCCCCCCACCCACAATCAAAATGCACACATACATCACAGCCGTCCACACAAACAACAACAACAACAATTCCGCCCTTCCCGCAAAAGGCAAGTTGGTGGCCCTGAAAAGGGCCGTTTTGCCGCTCTCGCAACGGAGGAGCCTTCTCCATCCTTCCTTCCTTCCATTCCAGAGCCACCTCCTTACTTGGAGCTCGTGTACTTGGTCACCGCCTTCGTGCCCTCGCTCACGGCGTGCTTGGCCAGCTCGCCAGGCAGCAACAGCCGCACAGCGGTCTGGATCTCGCGGGACGTGATGGTCGAGCGCTTGTTGTAGTGCGCCAGGCGAGAAGCCTCGGCCGCAATGCGCTCGAAAATGTCGTTCACGAAGCTGTTCATGATGCTCATCGCCTTCGACGAGATGCCCGTGTCAGGGTGCACCTGCTTCAGCACCTTGTAGATGTAGATGGCATAGCTCTCCTTCCTCTTGCGCTTCTTCTTCTTGTCGCCCTTCGAAATGTTCTTCTGCGCCTTGCCAGCCTTCTTGGCGGCCTTCCCGCTAGTCTTGGGCGGCATCTCGAACCAACGTACGGCAGCAGCAACACCAGTAGCAAGCGCTCCGCTCTAGTCAGCGTCTCCCCACACAGTGGCACCCGCCGCCAGCCGCCGCCGCACCTTTACCAGCTCGCCCTGTTGCGGCCGCCGACCAATGGGGCGCGCGCGCAACCGGCCGCCGCACCCGAGCCCATAAAGCACCCCCACCCCGGCTGCGCCGGCACGCACTCCGCTGCTCGACTCGCTGCCGCTCGCACCGGTCGTTTTCGTTTCCGTTTCGTGTGCACCGTCGCTAGCCCATCGCCATGTCCGGACGCGGAAAGGGAGGCAAAGTCAAGGGCAAGTCAAAGTCCCGCTCAAGCAGGGCTGGGCTCCAGTTCCCGGTCGGCAGAATCCACCGCCTCCTGCGCAAGGGAAACTACGCAGAGCGCGTCGGCGCCGGGGCGCCCGTCTACCTCGCCGCCGTCATGGAGTACCTCGCGGCTGAGGTGCTCGAGCTGGCCGGAAACGCGGCCCGCGACAACAAGAAGACGCGCATCATCCCGCGCCACCTGCAGCTTGCCATCCGCAACGACGAGGAGCTCAACAAGCTCCTGTCGGGCGTCACCATCGCACAGGGTGGTGTCCTGCCCAACATCCAGGCCGTCCTGCTGCCAAAGAAGACCGAGAAGAAGGCCTAAAGGAGGCCAGGCAATCGCAGCGCCGCGTGCTCCCCTGCACGCAACGCGCTTTGCCGGCTCGGCCCACAACAATCGGCCCTTTTCAGGGCCACCACACAAACCTACGTCCAAAGCAAAATTTCAGTCGTCCTCGCCGCACCTTGTTTTGTTTTAACTTTGCACTGTCACAGCACAGCCGCCGCCGGCGCACGTCCGCCATCTTGTCGTCCACACAGCCCGTGTGGCCCAACACACACACACACACACACACACACACACACACACACACACATTTTGCACGGTCGCAGTCGCCTTCCAAACCGACAACGGCAGCAATAATGACCATTGTTGTTAAAGGGAGGCGTGTCGACACACCGCCCTCCACTCCCGCGCGCAACGGCCGTCGACACGAACGAAACAGCTGATCCGGCCGCCTATGCCCACACGCCTTGCCTCGGAAACCCCAACGCCGCCGCAAACAAACACACAGAGCCAAACCACGCAAGCAAATAATCACCGCCTCTCGCACAACAACACACAGCCCGCCATCTCCGTCGCGATCGATACAAAGACACACAAACCGAAGCAGCTCCACACACAGCCAGCCACATGACACGTTTCCTTTCCTTCTCCCCTCCCAGTCACATCACGTCGCTCAAACGGAAAGAAAGAAAGAAACAAACAAACAAACAACACAGCGCACACACGCAGCAACAACACAGACTCTTTCGCACTTTTCAACTTCCGAACAGTGTGGTGGCCCTGAAAAGGGCCGTTTTCTAGTCTCTCCCACCCACAAGCACGGCCGCGGGAAGGCCAGCGCCCGCTGCGACGCAGCCTAACCGCCGAAACCGTACAGGGTGCGCCCCTGCCTCTTCAGGGCGTACACCACGTCCATGGCCGTCACAGTCTTGCGCTTGGCGTGCTCAGTGTACGTCACCGCGTCGCGGATCACGTTCTCCAGGAACACCTTCAGCACCCCGCGGGTCTCCTCGTAGATCAGACCAGAGATGCGCTTCACGCCGCCCCTGCGAGCCAGGCGGCGGATGGCGGGCTTCGTGATGCCCTGGATGTTGTCGCGCAACACCTTGCGGTGCCGCTTGGCGCCACCCTTGCCGAGCCCCTTTCCTCCCTTGCCGCGGCCTGTCATCCTTCCTTCCTCGGGCAAAGCAAAACGTGCACAAACAGCAGCTGCAGCGGCTGGCGAGTCGGCTACGGTCTGCGCCCAGCGCGCCCGCCGCCCCCCTATATAGACTCTGGCCCGCCCTCCCCCCACCACGCGCAACCGAGGGCATATAAGCGCAGCACGGAGGCGCGCGGGCCCGTTGTCAAGGCAGCACCGGACGCCGCGCCGCACCTAACCTCCACGCACGCCGCTCCGCTACCGCTACCGCTACCGCTACCGCCATGGCCCGCACAAAGCAAACGGCCCGCAAGTCCACCGGCGGAAAGGCGCCGCGCAAACAGCTCGCCACCAAGGCGGCGAGGAAGAGCGCGCCCGCCACCGGAGGCGTCAAGAAGCCCCACCGCTACAGGCCGGGCACCGTCGCCCTGCGAGAAATCAGGCGCTACCAGAAGAGCACAGAGCTGCTCATCCGCAAGCTGCCATTCCAGCGCCTAGTGCGCGAGATCGCCCAGGACTTCAAGACCGACCTGCGCTTCCAGAGCTCCGCAGTCATGGCCCTGCAGGAGGCCAGCGAGGCCTACCTCGTCGGCCTCTTCGAAGACACCAACCTGTGCGCAATCCACGCCAAGCGCGTCACCATCATGCCCAAGGACATCCAGCTCGCGCGCCGCATCCGCGGCGAGCGCGCCTAAACCGCGCCGCGGCACCGCACCGCACAAACAAAAACGGCCCTTTTCAGGGCCACTAACATCTCTCCGTCGCGAGCAAACTTTGTCGGTCGCCTGCCTCTCGCCCCGCAACCCAAAAACAAAAACCACCACTTCCCGTCCGTCCGCCACACCCGCTCACTCTGCCTGCCTGCTAGCAGCGCGCAACAATCACACATCATCCCTCCCCGGCGCTCAAAGCGCACAATACCCAACGGCCGACGTCACACCGCACGGGTGGCTGGCCGGCCGCCGCTTTCGTTTCGAAAACAAAAAAACCCGCACTCCACTCCGACGGCCAACGGCCAGGCAGGCGCGCTCGCTCGCTCTACACGCCACCGAAATCCCCGCCGACTCCTTCCACATCTCAACGTGCCCCCCGTTGCAAAACATAACACACACAAAGGAACAAAACAAAACAAAGACCAGACACGACTCGACTCGACAAGACAGACATCCGAGAAGAACGAACGCAGGCAAGCCAACCAACGTATTCAAACAAAACAACGTGACAGAAAACCAACCGTCGGCCGCCGCCACAAACACGGCGACAATCAACCACGACAACAACAACACCGCTTACCGCTACCGCCGCCCACACCCGCCACCGACCCCCGCAATCCAACCACCACGGCACGCAAACAGCATCCCCACGGGCATACAGACAGACACCCACACCAAACGCAACACGACAATCAAAACCTTCCCCGACGTGCTTTGATGGCCCTGAGAAGGGCCGTTTTGGGCCGCGCGTCTCTTGCGCGCCACTAGACGACGACGGGGGGTGGGGACGACGGAGTCAAGCGCCAAACCCTTCCTTTCCCATCTCTTTCTCCTCTACTCTACTTCTTCTTCTTGGGCGAAGCCTTCGCCTTAGACGGCGTCGTCGCCTTCTTCGGGCGCGGCGCCTTCGGCTTCTTCGTCGGAACCTTGGCGGCCTTCTTCGCCTTCGACGGCGACTTGGCCTTGGCCGGCTTGGCCGCAGCCGCCTTCTTCGCACCCGCGGGAGCGGCCGACGCCGCAGACGCCTTCTTGGCGGCGCCCGCCTTCCGACCGGTCGCCGCCTTCACGCCACCAGCCTTCTTTGCGCCGGCCGCACGGGCGCCCTTCTTCTCCTTGCTGGCCGGAGCGGCGCGCTTCTTCTTGGCACCGCCAGCACGAGCCTTGCCGCCCTCGGCCGCCCCCCCGCCGCCGGCGCCGGCAAGCTTGAACGAGCCGGACGCGCCCTTCCCCTTCGTCTGCACCAGCTCGCCCGCCACGACGGCCGACTTGAGGTACTTCTTGATAAACGGCGCCAGCTTCTCCGCGTCCAGCTTGTAGTGCGCGGCTATGTACTTCTTGATCGCCTGCAGCGACGACCCGCCGCGCTCCTTCAGACTCTTGATGGCGGCCGTCACCATCTCAGAGGTGCGCGGGTGCGCAGGCTTGGCGCGCGGCTTCTTCGCAGACGACGCAGACTTGGCCTTCTTCGTCGTGCCGGTGGCGGCGGGTGCCGCAGCAGTCTCGTTCGTAGCCGCCTGATCTGCCATTTCGACGACGCGCGTAACACACAGCGAGAGCGAGCGGGACGGCAGGCACGCAAGCACAGCACAGCAGCAGAGCAGAGAATCACAAGGCCCAGCCAGTGTCGCGGGCGGGCGCGGACGGCCGAGAGAGCGGCCGCCACTCTGCGCGCCGCCGCGCCGCGCCTCCCGCGCTTGCTACCGCCCAACGTCCGACAGCCTGTGCGGAGCAGCCCCAAACCTGCGCCACAACCGCCCGCGCCTTTCAAACCACCGAGGATGGGGCTACACACAGCCACACCACAGTCGCCAACCAGTCGCCACGGCAGCGCCGCAAACCACGGCCAAACTGCAGCTACCGCGCGCTACAGCCTGGGTCGGCCCGCCGAGAATCGCCGCCCCCGCCCAAATGCCGCCCCCACAGCCCCAGCCGACGACCCGCCACAATGGCCAAACCTTCGGCAAAACTCCCACACCGTCGCCGCGGCAGCCCGGCCAGCGCGGCCGGCGCCACAGCCACACAAGCCGAGGCGTGCGGCGATGACGGCCGTGCAAACGCGCCTCCGCCGCCCCATCGCCTTCCGTCGCCCTCCCGCCGTTTCCCGATCGGCCCGCAGCCGTCGGGCCACATCGCGCGCCGTCCTCCTCCTCTCGCCCGCCAACATTCACAGCCGTTTCTCAACAATTGCCCGCCGCAAACGGACGCCGCCTGCGCAACAGGCGCCGCCGCCCCTCGCCGCTTCCGACCCGACCCAACCCCTCGACCGAGGCAAACCGCAATCCGAATCTACAGACCAACCCAATCTGCCGTCAAGCACACACGACAGCCGACCTTACACGTTACGCGTTACACATTACGTTTACACGTCTACGTTAGGTTAGGTTAGGTGGACGTGGGTTAGGTTAAGGGGACTTGGGTTAGGTTAAGCGTCAAACTTAGGTTAAGCATTCAAACACGTCAGGCGTCAGAGGTTAGGTTAGGTTAGGTTAGGTTAGGTTAGGTTACACGTTAGGTTAAGGGGTCAGTGCTAGGTTAAGAAGCGTCAAACGTAGGTTAAAAAAGCGTTCAAACGTGAGGCGTGAGCCGGACAGCTTACCTTACGTAGACGTTAGGGGCTCACAGGCTGAGCTCACCTCGCCACACCACAGGTTCGGTTCGGTTCGGTTCGGTTCGCTCGGCTCAGCGTAAAGCGCCGAGGTCAGGGTTACGTTCGTTCACCTTCGGGCGCCACACTTTCGGTTGAAAGGTCGCGACGGGACGACGTCGGCAGGCACGCCGCAAACGAACAAAAACGTACAGACGACGTCGGAAACCGCCGACAGACGGGGGAGCAGCACGACCACGACCAGACACCGAGCGCGAACGAGACACACGCGAACCACCCCCACCGGCCAAAGGGCACCACACAACAACCCAGAGCACCACGTGTCGACACCAGAGCAACCCGCCGCTCACGCGACATGGCTGGCACCGAAGGGCAACCGCCCGCAACTGCGCTTTCCGCGCCGGCCCGGATGCACGTCGTGCTACAACAACACCACTACCGTACACAGCCGCTGTTCACAACATCACTATCAATGGCGCGCCCGCGGCTCGCCGCCGTCGCAGTCGCAGCCCCAACGCCAGCACTTTTGCACCACCATTCACACGCACCGCAACACAGCTCGCCGACACAGCCGAACAAAACAAACACCACACAACAACAGCAACAACGCCGCCGCCTCTACTTGTGCCGGCGACCCACCCCGCCGATGGCGCACCTTTCGCCAGCCGGCAATCGACACACACGCACCCACCCACCGGGGCCCAGTGCAAAAAAAAAACAAAAAAAAACACACAAAAACAAAAAAACAAAACAACACAAACGACACGGGAAGCGCACACCGCCACTTCGCGCGCACGCCACCAACCAGTCGTCGTCTCAAAATAACAAACACAAACAAAATAAACTAACAACTAGGGCAACACAAAACAAAAACGCCTCGCACGAACCGCCCACAAAAAGGACAAGCACACGCACAGCCTCTGCTGACGACCACGACGCAGCGGCACGCTGCTCCTGTCCCGCGCCACGCGCCCCGCGCCCCGCGCCCCACTCGATTCACAACTCACGCGACACCGTCAACGACGGGCTCGCTTCCCGCAACCTACCACCTTTCCGCCACGACGCACAGCCCCAGCCCCACCCGACGACTGCACTTTCACCACCGCCTCCCCCTTCCCCCCCAAAACACACACACACAGCCAGCCAAAAACGCACTCGCGACCCACACATGCACGTGCATCGGCACACGCCAACCAGTCAACGTCGACAACCACACGCAAGGCTCGAAACGAAAACGAAACCGGCGTCCTTCCACGTTGCCATCAAGCTACGCGACACAAGACACAAGGAACCAACACAACAGCCGGCCCCACTAATTCCCACTCTCACGCCGCAAAAAGCACACCGAAACCGCCAAACACGCACGCACATTCCCCTTCGCACTGACACCACCGACCGGCTCGCTACCACACACCTCTCGGCAGCCGTTTCACGCCAATTCGCCACACCGCCCACACAGTCGACAAGCGCCCGCCCTGTACGGCACACGCAACGACGCAGCGCAGCAAAGGGCGCCCGCAACACATACCTCTCCGCCGCCCGACGCGCCAACCGCCACACCACACCGCCAGCCACTCGCAAATTGTGCACTGCCACCAGCCACACGTCCAACACGCCGCGCCGCCTCCGGCCACCCGCCAGGGGGCGCTCACGTCCGCGACAACAGCGCGGCCCGCCGGGCCGGGCCGGGCCGAACCGAACCGAGCCGCCGCTGCTCTGCACTCGGCACGGCCACACCCTGCTGCAGACCGGGCTCGTCCCTCTGTACGCGTCTGCCTGCGCATCAACACAACACGACCTTTTTTTTTTTTTTTTTTTTTTTTCCTCTCTACCGCCAACCCTTCTTCTCGCGTTTTACTCGTTGTTGCAGCAGCGGCGCACACCTACACATCCACAGCCCCAGCCGAGCCGGCCTCACCTCAGGGCCCGCCGCCAGCGTCTCCTCCTCGGGCACAGGTGCGGTGCTGTGGCCGCCCATCCAACCGCACTGCTGGCCGTCCAGCCACCAGGCGTTCCCACTGCCGCGAGCCACGCCGCGCACCGACCCTGCTGCAGAAAACGAAGCATAGCCAGAGACCGACCGATACACAAAGCAAGCCGTCGCCTCGCCTCTTGTCCTTCCTGCCTTCCTTCCGCCCCCGCCCTTCTCACACCACCGCCTCTCCACTTTCGCCCCCCCCCCCCCTCCTTTTTTTTTTTTTTTTTGTTGTTTTCTTCTTTCTTTCTTTCTTTCTTTGGCCCTCTCTCCTTCCCGCCATGGCGGTTACGGCACCGCCTGCAGCGGCAGATTGTTTGCGCCCACACGCCTACTCCTACCACCATTAACCTTGCCCTGCCCTGCCCTGCCCATCAACGTCGCAGTCGAACCGACGCTTGCCAACACACTGCCCACGTTCCTTTCTCTTTTCGGCCTACGCCCATTACGCGCCGCCGCCACAGCACCTTCCCTTCCCACAACACACCGACGTCATCACACGCACCCAACACAGGGGCCACGACCGTGTTCCTCGCCCACTCCCATCCCGCACGGTACGCACATTCCCAACTACTACCGCGCACCCTCCCTTTCCAATCTGTGTGTCTCTGTGTCTGTGTCCTGTCCGCGCGTGACGCCTCTCAACATCCGCCGTCCCCCGTCCCGTTTTCGCCCCCATGCCGTCGTCGCGCCGCCTCCTCCCCGTCCACCGCCGCCCCTGTCCGCCCCGCACCACACCATACACCGCTGCTTGTCCCGGCCGTTGCCACCAAAGGCGCCGACCGCAAACGCGCCACGCCGCAGCCCCCGTGCGTCTCGCGCTCGCTTGCATCTCCGTGCCGACGCTGCCTCTCTTCCCGCTCGCACTCGACCTCGACAACACAGTCTTTGGCTCCGCCACTGCGTGTTCCGGTGGTACGCACGCTGCAACACGTATGTATTCATTACCAGAGCGATGGCGAGGCATGACAGCATCTCTGTCTGACCAGAGAGTTCTTTATCGCTGCTAGTCGGCGCTTGGACCGCGCCAGACGACAGTAGTGGCACGCACCGGGTCGCCAGGAACAGTTGTTATATATATTGTAGCGCGAGTCGGGAGAGGTAGTAGTCGGTCGACAGTAGTAGCGGGTGGACGGTTGTACTGAGCGGGCGTCGGCGGCGTGCTCTGCTCGTCTCGCGACTCTGGTCACGGTTCGGGACGATGTATAGTATATTGTGTGTTATAATCAAAAGGTGGTGTGACGCTGCATTGCGCAAATCTGATAACGTATGTTCATTGTACTTATTTCGTTCAACAACAAAAGCCCCACTATTACTTTTTTTCTAAAGTAACTTTTGTCTCTTAACGAAAAACATTCACTTTTTAAAGACTACTTCCTATGGCATTTCCCTCCAAGGAGTGCAATTAATTACCAGCCAGCACTCATTCATTGCACACAGCTGTGTAAGGGGTATCTACAATTGAGGAGCGGATATAAATGCAATTTTTTGTTTTTTTTTTTTGTGTGTGTGTGTTGTAACCTCCCAGCAAAATTTAAAATAATGGACAATGTTATTTACGGATGCTAATGGACATTGCGCTAATTGTAACCTCGCCCACAATGAGAGGTATTGAAAATGGCAACAAAAATGTGAAATTCGCAATCTGACTCAAATATAAAGTCTTCACACAACATTTAAAAACGTCCGTTCAGTGACAAGAAACTTCAATTAAACCGAAATATCGGTCTTTGGCCCTGTGCAAAACAATCAGAATTAAAGTCTTACCTCCGAATAAATGGATGTCACATTTCTGCTCTGGTTGTTGCGCAGCGCTTGGACGAACTGCATTGCAAATAATAATATTCTCTTTTTTTGTGATTTTAGTGACATTTTTCTTCAAAGAAGTGGAATGAAGTGTGAAGTGCAACGAACTCTTTAGTTCAATAAAAAATTAAATGTTTGAAAAATGCTTTTGAAATAAAAATTATTATTGGGCAACTTGTTGGAGAATAATTACAATAAATACACTTTTTCATTATCTAATGATTATATTAATTAACAGTATACCTTATTCACCATCTTGACCAGTGTTGCCGACCGCCTACATCACACAACCGCACGACTACTGACAGAGTACAGCCCTCAACTACACAGAGCTACGGACTCGCAACGACTACTACTGACTGACTGACTGACTGACTGAGAACCGCTCGCAACACTCGCGCAGTCCAGCGCAAACTCTCTGGTCACAGATGCTACAATGTCTCGCCATCGCTACTATGTTACATACGTGTTTCAGTGTCTTTTTCATTGGGGTAACGATCTTTGGCTCTTTCTATTCTGAATACAGGGCCAAAGGTCAACGCTGCTGCCCTTATACAATTTATCAGGTTTCATTATGTCTGTTGCAATGTTACATACGGTTCACTCTTTCATTAATATTATCGTTGGGTTTGTTTTGTAGGGACGTTAGTTAACATTCTGGCACATTTTTATTATCATCGGACTCTCTGCTATTTGTGCAGGGAGGTTATACCTGGGTCCATTTCCATTTCCATTTACATTTTAATATTGATAGACTTTTTGTTTTCTTTTTTGTTTCTTGTTGTTTTTCCTTCTTTTTTCTTGTTGTTTTTTTTTTTTGTTTTGTTTTTCCCGCTCTCACCACCACCGCCGCATCACGCCTTCCGTTTTCTTGGTTTCTTTTCTGTTCTTCAACTGCTTCAACATCACCGCGCCCCATTTCCACACCACAGCCATCAGCCTCCAAGACGGGCGGGCGCAGTGTGCCATTTCCGGCGCACGAGCACACCCGTACGGTACTCTCCTCGCCCCCACGCCACCAACAACACAGCGACCACGCGGCTTTCAGGCACGGCACGGCACGGCACGGCACGGCACGGCACGGCACGGCACGGCACGGCACGGCACGGCACGGCACCGGCGAAATGCGCCGCCCCCGCCCCTCCGCGCATCCGTCCGTCTCGCCACGTTCACTGACAGCCGCGTCTGCGGCTACACCACGACAACCACAACACAACACCGCTCCCCTCCCTGGCAACTCACATTGTTTTTCTCCTCCTCTTTTGCACAAACCACAACGCCGAGCACAGGCGCAAGCCACCCACACCGCGCCCCTCCCCGTCCCGTCTTTGGCCGCCGCTCCTCGTTTCCTCGTTTGCCCCCTCCCATCTCCCGAAATGCCATGCCAGCAGCGTTACGCATGCCCCTCCCACATGCAGGGCACGCCCACCTCCAAACACTGCCAATTCACGGACGCACGCACACACACACACACACACACACACACACACACACACACACACACACACACTCACTCACTCACTCACTTTCTCGACACCTTTCTGTACGGAGGGTGCGTCATCTCGACCGTGACAGAGTGACGGCAACTATCGACGATCCATTTCCCCCCACTGGTAAAACATGTCCACTAACACCTACATACATCATTCAAGTACACAGACAATAGCATACACACAATGGGAGGGCACACGAACATGGACGGCACGGCACTGTCATACACTCTTCCTCAGAACCATATCAACAAACGTTACGTACATCCGGGAAAGCGAAAGCGAACGCGAACGCGAAAGCGAAAGCGAAAGCAAAAGCAAAAGCAAAGGCAAAGCCCAATGCAGCCGTCAAAGGTAACGTTCACCACGGCAGACACTTGCAGCCGCGCCGCCGTTAAACGCATTTCAGTGCGGCTCCAATACGCCTCCGACACGGGAACGTTCCGTTGCTCTACGAATGCGTTTCTCCCCTTTTTCCCTTCCTCTCTCTTTTGCCCCCCCTCCTTGCACTCTTGCCTCCTTCCTCACGTTCTGCCCAGACATTCGACCGATCAAAGTCAACCTTTCGTTACCGTTCTCAGCGCGACGGTGTACAACAGTATGACGGGTGTGCCCAAGACTTCGGTTCAGTTGCGTGACGCCGGTCTATCGCGCCGATCGACAGTTACTCAGGGGGCGACGGATCGGACCACGTCACCGACACACAAAACACTTTCAAACAAACAAATACATACCGGATGGACACAGACAAACACGTGTACAGACATTCGCCAAACAAACGACCGCCGCCGCCGCCGCCGCCGCCGCCGCCGTCGTCGTCTAGCGTCGCGCTTACTGTACTGCACTGGACACGCGTGCATCTTGAATGACGACATCGGTGTGCGTGCGTCGTACGCAATCAGTCAGACACGGCTATCAAACATCAGAGTCGAATGGTACATCATCGTGCGTGTCGCCGTACACGTACAGTACAATACAACAACAATGCGTCTTAATGGCACGTTCATTTCAACGTCACTCACACACCTCCACGCTGCAGTTACGTCGCACCATTGTCAAACTCGGCGTACAGCAAAGGGAATAGTGGGCGGCAAACAAAACCAAACAAAAACATTTCACATTTCACCCTCGCCATGTATGATGTGCAAAAAAACAAACCCGCAAACGGCCGTCGTTACGGTGACACAAAAGTCGCCGATCGCACAGTCCCCCCTCGCAGACGGGTAACACACACACACACACACACACACACACACACACACACACACACACACACACACCAACAACACCAACGGGTCAAAAACCACGCCAACGAGGCGTGCCACCATTCCACGCCACGGCGACCAACCTCGTGGCCGTACCCCGCGCAACACGCTTTGACGCGCCCCCCCACCCACAATCAAAATGCACACATACATCACAGCCGTCCACACAAACAACAACAACAACAATTCCGCCCTTCCCGCAAAAGGCAAGTTGGTGGCCCTGAAAAGGGCCGTTTTGCCGCTCTCGCAACGGAGGAGCCTTCTCCATCCTTCCTTCCTTCCATTCCAGAGCCACCTCCTTACTTGGAGCTCGTGTACTTGGTCACCGCCTTCGTGCCCTCGCTCACGGCGTGCTTGGCCAGCTCGCCAGGCAGCAACAGCCGCACAGCGGTCTGGATCTCGCGGGACGTGATGGTCGAGCGCTTGTTGTAGTGCGCCAGGCGAGAAGCCTCGGCCGCAATGCGCTCGAAAATGTCGTTCACGAAGCTGTTCATGATGCTCATCGCCTTCGACGAGATGCCCGTGTCAGGGTGCACCTGCTTCAGCACCTTGTAGATGTAGATGGCATAGCTCTCCTTCCTCTTGCGCTTCTTCTTCTTGTCGCCCTTCGAAATGTTCTTCTGCGCCTTGCCAGCCTTCTTGGCGGCCTTCCCGCTAGTCTTGGGCGGCATCTCGAACCAACGTACGGCAGCAGCAACACCAGTAGCAAGCGCTCCGCTCTAGTCAGCGTCTCCCCACACAGTGGCACCCGCCGCCAGCCGCCGCCGCACCTTTACCAGCTCGCCCTGTTGCGGCCGCCGACCAATGGGGCGCGCGCGCAACCGGCCGCCGCACCCGAGCCCATAAAGCACCCCCACCCCGGCTGCGCCGGGTCCATGACACACGAACGTGCAACATGAAACACACGGACCCGCAAATAAGGTGCGCGCTGTGTGGCAAAAACCACACAGCGGGTTACCAAGGTTGCGAGGTCCATAAGAGACACACACAGCAGGCAAAGGGCGCTAAGGCCGCCCCCCACACACGAAAAGGAAACACCACGAACCCATCCAGACACACAAGACACCAAAACATGACAACACACACAGACAAGGCCTGGGTAAAACCAAGGCCGGACACACCGAGGGCAACTTACGCGGAAGTGGTTTCTCCTCCGAAAAACCATGAAAGCGTGGCCCAATCATCGCAACACCAGACACTATCACAACAACAACACCGGGAAACACACAGCAACAACGACCAGGTCCTCCATAACGGAGGAAGCTCTAGGGAACCCCACACACACTCCCCCCCCATGGATCAGTTGTTAGGCGTGATGGTGCAGACCATGAACCTCGTCATGGAGATGATGAAGGAATTCAGGGAAGCCCAAAAGCAAAACACACAGATCCTCGTCGCCCTTCAGGCAACAGTCCAGCAGTCGCTCCCCTCTGCGACTTCCCCAGTAGTATCAACACCCCATCATGAATAGACGCCCGAATATTCAAGGCCTGACAATGTGCGTCTTTAACGCAGACGGCATTGTTAATCAAGAGGTCGAGTTCAGAGAACTCATGAAGGAGTTCTCCATCGACATATGCATGATGGGGGAAACCCACCTGAAACCGGGAGTAAAAGCGACAGTTCCCAACTACATTAGCTACCGTAAAGACAGGCCAACCCAAGGCGGAGGAGTGGCCATATATGTAAAAAGAGGGATCCCCCACCACCAGGTATTCTTACCAGCTACCAACAAAATCGAAGCAGTGGCGGTGGAAGTAACCACTGCCACTGGACCCCTAACAATTGTTGCAGTCTACCGACCCCCACATGACCAGATAGATGAGGGAGACATAGCTGCTCTAGGGCAAATTGAAGGCAAACTCGTAATAGGGGGAGACTTCAATGCCAAACACCCTGACTGGAATTCTAGAGTAACCTCCAGAGCAGGCGCCAAGCTGCAACAACTAGCGCGCGCCCACCACTTCGAAACATGGGGTCCAGTCGAGCCCACACATTTTCCGAAAAACGGAAGCAGGCCCGATGTGTTAGACATAGCTCTCACTAGGAGGATCGCAGGATTTGTGACCGCAAGGACAATCAACAGAATGTCCTCCGACCACAACCCAGTGATTCTAGAAGTCGATGTGGGAGAATGGGTAGCACTCCCACGGTACCAGACGTCGTACAAACGTACAGACTGGGAGCGATACCAAGAAACTGTCGCCTCTGATATCGCTCGCGCTCCGCCACCTACTGCCGAAACAGTAGATCAAGCGCTACTAGACTTGACAGGCACCATCTTGCAGGCAGCGGAAGAGGCCACCCCACCACAAAGGGATGGCCCTCCACCGCAAATACAGCTCCCGGAACACCTGCTAGCTCAAATCCGTCACAAGAACAGAGTGGCAAAAGAGTGGAAGATCACCAGAAATCAGGCCACCAGGAGGCTGCTCAATCGTCTACAGAGAGAACTGAAGGTAGCGCTCAATGAGCACAGAAACCAGCAATGGCAAAACCGCCTCACAGCTCTCAAAGTAGACGATCATACACTTTGGCAAGCAACCAAACAATTCACAAAAAGACGCGCTAGGATGCCGCCACTGCACGGCGAGCGGGGATTGGTCTACAGCAATGCTGATAAGGCCAACGCCCTCGCCGACTCCTTCGAGAAGCAGTTCCAAACGGCAGAACCCGAGGATGAAGAGCATGAAGAGGTAGTCAGTCGTCAACTGACTGTCTTCCTCAATGCTGAGGAGGACCCAGAGGACGAACCCATACTTTTTGCCCCCGAGGACGTGGCAAGAGTAATCAGGTCCCTCCCTACAAAAAAGGCGCCAGGGCACGACAGTGTCACAAACCAGTTAGTCAAAAAACTCCCACCCACAGCGATCACACACCTCGCGAACGTCCTCAACGAGATTACTCGTTCCCGTGAGTTCCCAGCTTGCTGGAAACATGCGGAAGTGGTCGCGATACACAAACCAGGAAAAGACCCTCTATTCCCGCAGCACTACAGGCCGATTAGCCTCTTGCCAACTCTCAGCAAGATCTATGAGCGCCTCCTGCTAAAACCCATGCAAGAACATATTACCAGAGAGCAAATTCTGCCGGATTTCCAATTTGGATTCCGGCAGAACCACTCTGCCCCACAACAGGTCATGAGAATGGTTGAAGCAGCCACAGAGGGCTTCAACCACAGAGGCTACTGCGGGATAGTGCTACTAGACGTAGCCAAAGCCTTTGATTCAGTATGGCATAGAGGGCTACTCTACAAGTTGTACTCACAAGGGTTTCCAGGGAGCATAGTTCAGCTAATCAAGAGCTACCTCACGAATAGGACTTTCTCCGTCAAAGTAGAAACTGCCACCTCCACCAGAAGGCGCATTCGTGCTGGGGTGCCACAGGGATCGGTCCTGGGGCCCGTATTGTACAGCTTGTACACTGCGGACACTCCAACGGCCCCCCTGGTGCACACCGCGCAGTACGCCGATGACACAGCCTTTTACACGAGAAATGCGAACAAGGACCTGGTCATTCGTAGGCTACAAAGGGTTTTAGATGACACAGAAACCTGGGCCCGTCGCTGGCGCATCACCATCAACTCGGAGAAGACGCAGGCAATGCTGATTACCCGCAGGCTCGGAAGGCGCGAACCTCCTCAACGTCCCCCCCTCCACCTCCACCTAAATGGAACCCAACTCCCCTGGCGCAGAACCGCCAAGTACCTTGGCGTAACCTTGGACTCTCGTCTCACGTGGAAACCCCACATAGACGAGGTCCACAGGAAGGTCTGCGCCAGAATGTCCATCCTATATCCTATCCTGAACCCAAACAGCTCCCTTCCCTGCCCAGTAGCAGTAAACGTTTATCAGGCCCTGATCCGGCCAGTAATGGAGTATGCGTGCCCTGTCTGGGGATACGCGGCGAAGCAGCACCTGGACAAACTCCAGAGGCTGCAAAACCGCGCCCTCAGAAGGGCACTGCATCTACCTCTCGGATTCCCCACAGACGACCTGCACGCCGCAGCCGATATCCCACTCCTGAGAGAGCGTTTCCAGGATCTGGCAAGGGCCTTCTATGAAGGTACTTCCAGATCCGGAAATGCACTCATCCACTCCCTTGGTCGGTATGACATGTCCCGCGATAAACACAAGCGCCCTATGACGATCTTCGACGATTAAGTCGAAGAGAAAAATCCCAATACCCAATCCCTAATCCAGTTCCTTCCCATATATCACCAATCATCTCGCCTACCTCAGGCAAGTCCCAGATACACACAACAATTCATCACATATCACAGACATCAAAAATATACAGAAAAATCACACACACATGTACACAGGGGAGTAAAAGCCAAAAGGCTATAAACTCCCCCTCACACTTCCCCAAAGAGGGGAAAGTATTAGATGAGTGCAGCAGCAGGCTGCGCCGGGAAGTCGCTCGGTGACAGTCGTACTGTGCAGTGATCGCGTGCGGAGCTGCAGGAGCGCATACGATACTACGCCGAGCCATAGGGACCTGCTTGCGGGTTACGTCTCGAGGGTGCGTAAAGCTTTGAAACTTACGCATACCAAGGACGCAGGAGTGGCCAACTGAGTTTTTGTTAAAACACAGTTTGGCGCTCAACATCATCTGAGGGCAAAGCAACCTCAGGTAGTAATTAGAGCAGCATTGTCGTGCTTTTCGCCGCTGCGGATATGTCTGGTGCAGGTGATGCCTTGGGGTCGAAGCGGTCTTCCGCTGTCGACAAAAGGCGCGTCTTGTTGTTGCCGCGGGCCGCGTCTCCGGCCGTTTCGAGCGCCCCAGCTGCCGCAGAGCCATGCTCTGCCCCCCCCAAGGTTAGGGAAAACGTGGGCCAGGACCTGGCAGCCGGCCGCGGAACCGCAGAGAAGGTTTCCGCCGCCGCCGATCAGACCTCCGCGTCCACTAGGAAAGTAGGGCCAGCAATGCAGCCGGGCCACCTAACGGTGTCAACGAAAGCTGTAACTGGCACCCCCCTGGCAGCAGCCCCACTTCCCGCCCCGGACATGGCAAGAAACACAGCAGTCTTACACAACACACCAACATCAAAATATATAGTCAGTACTTGCAATCCTGCCCCTCCTAACCTCGTCCTATCTCCGCTCCTGCTTGCCCACGCCACCGGCACACTTCCCGAATTCCTCACATCCATGAAGAATGGCAAGCAGATGCCCCGTCTGCCGACCAAAATCCTCCCCAAACCCACCCCCTCGTCTCAGTCCTCCACCCGTTCCAAATACCTTAAATCCCCCCCACACAAGTCCACCACAACAAAGCAGCGGCGTGTTAAGAAGGATAGGAAGGAGAAGCACTCCAAGGGGAAGAAGCAATCCACCACCCCCACCCTAACCACGCCCACACCCTCCGAGGAGCCTGCGCCCCCGACAGCACCTGTCGTCGTTCTGGGAGGGGACCAGGAAACACCGGAACTGGAAGGGAACCGTGTAACTGGGCAGGATTCGGATGGTTTCGTGCTGGCGAGGAAAACGTTTCGCCAGCCGAGGCTTCCGCCAGCCCGGGGAGTGGAACCCACCCCAAACAGATTCCAGGTGATTGCTGAGGAGCCAGCGTTAACAGAAAACACAACGCAAACACAGAATCAAGTCGCCCACCACCTCCCCCCGATTGTCGCAGAGTTTACTCAAAACTACGAGGAGCTCTTTGAGTTGCTCAAGACAGAAATCGGGGGAGGCAGTTTCCAGGCAAAACCCGCCGGAGGAGACAAAATAAAAGTCACAGTACACACACTTGAACACTACAACACAGTCAAAGCACTGTTCAGCACAAGAAGCATACCTCACTACACCTTCCCAACAACCAAAACACGAAACAGAAACATAGTAATCAGAGACCTACCAAGACGAGTATCCCCCCAGGCAATCAAAACAGACTTGACTGCCCGGGGGTATGTCGTCAAGGTAGTACAGCAAATGGGCAGCATAAACAGTAAGTGGCCGCTGTACCAGGTAACACTCCCTGACGTACCTCAAAACAAGAGGGAGATCACGATGGTCCTGGCAGTCCCTGTCACCACGGAGCCGCTGCGCCGTAAAAACAAGACGGTGCAGTGCTTCAGGTGTCAGGGCCTGAACCACATCGCTGCGCACTGCAACATGCCAGTGAGATGCAGGAAGTGCGCTGAGGCCCACGACACCAGGACATGCACACTCCAGCACACGGACCCACAAATAAGGTGCGCGCTGTGTGGCAAAAACCACACAGCGGGTTACCAAGGTTGTGAGGTCCACAAAAGACACTCACAGCAGGCAAAGGGCGCAAAGGCCGCCCCCCACACACGCAAACAGAACACCACAAACCCAACCACTCACACAAGAAAACAAAATACAACAACACACACAGACAAGGCCTGGGTAAAACCAAGGCCGGACACACCGAGGGCGACATATGCGGAAGTGGTTTCTCCCCTGAGGAACCATGAAAGCGTGGCCCAATCACCACAACACCAGACACAACAAACAGAACAACACCGGGATATACACAGCACCAACGGCCAGGTCCACCACGACGGAGGAAGCTCTAGGGAACCCCACACACACTCCCCCCCCATGGATCAGTTGTTAGGCGTAATGGTGCAGACCATGAACCTCGTCATGGAAATGATGAAGGAATTCAGGGAAGCCCAGAAGCAGAACACACAGATCCTCGTTGCCCTCCAGGCAACAGTCCAGCAGTCGCTCCCCTCTGCGACTTCCTCAGTAGTTTCAAAACCCCATCATGGATAGACGACCAAACATCCATGGCCTGACAATGTGCGTCTTTAACGCAGACGGCATTGTTAACCAAGAGGTCGAGTTCAGAGAACTCATGAAGGAGTTCTCCATCGACATATGCATGATGGGGGAAACCCACTTAAAACCGGGAATAAAAGCGACAGTCCCCAACTATGTTAGCTATCGCAAAGACAGGCCAACCCAAGGCGGAGGAGTGGCCATATACATAAAAAGAGGGATCCCCCACCACCAGGTATTCTTACCAGCTACCAATAAAATCGAAGCAGTGGCGGTGGAAGTAGCCACTGCCACTGGACCCCTAACAATCGTTGCAATCTACCGACCCCCACAAGACCAGATAGATGAGGGAGACATAGCTACTCTAGGGCAAATTGAAGGCAAACTCATAATAGGGGGCGACTTCAATGCCAAACATCCTGATTGGAATTCTAGAGTAACCTCCAGAGCAGGCGCCAGATTGCAACAACTAGCGCGCAACCACCACTTCGAAACCTGGGGTCCAGTCGAGCCCACACATTTTCCAAAAAATGGAAGCAGGCCCGACGTGTTGGACATAGCTCTCACTAGGAGGATTACGGGGTTTGTGACCGCGAGGACGATCAACAGAATGTCCTCCGACCACAACCCAGTGATCCTAGAGGTCGACGTGGGAGAATGGGTAGCACTCCCACGGTACCAGACGTCTTACAAACGTACAAACTGGGAGCGATACCGAGAAACTGTCGCCTCTGATATCGCTCGCGCCCCGCCACCTACTGCCGAAACAGTAGAACAAGCGCTACAAGACCTAACAGGCACCATCTTGCAGGCAGCGGAAGAAGCCACCCCTCCACAAAGGGATGGCCCGCCGCCGCAAATACAGCTCCCGGAACACTTGCTAGCTCAAATTCGACATAAGAACAGAGTGGCAAAAGAGTGGAAGATAACCAGAAACCAGGCCACAAGGAGGCTGCTCAATCGTCTACAGAGAGAATTGAAGGTAGCGCTCAATGAGCACAGAAACCAGCAATGGCAAAACCGCCTCTCAGCCCTCAAAGTAGACGATCACACACTTTGGCAAGCAACCAAACAATTCACAAGAAGACGCGCTAGGATGCCGCCACTGCATGGCGAGCGGGGTATGGCCTACAGCCATGCTGAAAAGGCCAACGCCCTCGCCGACACTTTCGAGAAGCAGTTCCAAGCGGCTGAACCACAGGATGATGAGCATGAAAGAGTGGTCCGTCGTCAACTGGCTGTCTTCCTCAATGCTGAGGAGGACCCAGAAGACGAACCCACAGTTTTTGCCCCCGAAGACGTGGCAAAAGTAATTAGGTACCTCCCCTCCAAAAAGGCGCCAGGACATGACAATGTCACCAACCAGTTGGTCAAAAACCTCCCACCCACGGCGATCGAACACCTCGCGAACGTCTTCAACGAGATTACCCGTACCCGCGAGTTCCCAGCTTGCTGGAAACACGCGGAAGTGGTCGCAATACACAAACCAGGGAAAGACCCTCTGTTCCCGCAGCACTACAGGCCGATTAGCCTCTTGCCAACTCTCAGCAAGATCTACGAGCGCCTCCTGCTAAGACCCATACAAGAACACATCACCAGAGAGCAAATTCTGCCGGATTTCCAATTCGGATTCCGGCAGAACCACTCTGCCCCACAACAGATCATGAGAGTGGTTGAAGCAGCCACAGAGGGCTTCAACCACAGAGGCTACTGCGGGATAGTGCTACTTGACGTAGCCAAGGCCTTTGACTCAGTATGGCATAGAGGGCTACTCTACAAGTTGTACACCCAAGGGTTCCCCGGGAGTATAGTTAAACAGATTAAAAGCTATCTCTCGAACAGAACTTTCTCTGTCAAAGTAGAAACGTCCACCTCCACCAGAAGGCGTATTCGTGCTGGGGTGCCACAGGGATCGGTCCTGGGGCCCGTTTTGTACAGTCTGTACACTGCGGACACTCCAACGGCCCCCCTGGTGCACACTGCACAGTACGCTGACGATACAGCCTTCTACACAAGAAACGCGAACAAGGACCTGGTCATCCGTAGGCTACAAAGGGTTTTAGATGACACAGAAACTTGGGCCCGTCGCTGGCGAATCACCATCAATTCTGAAAAGACGCAGGCGATGCTGATCACCCGCAGGCTCGGAAGGCGCGAACCTCCTCAACGGCCCCCCCTCCACCTTCACCTAAACGGAACCCAACTCCCCTGGCGCAGAACCGCCAAGTACCTTGGCGTAACCTTGGACTCTCGTCTTACGTGGAAACCCCACATAGACGAGGTCCATAGGAAGGTCTGTGCCAGAATGTCCATCCTGTACCCAATCCTCAACTCATCCAGCTCCCTTTCCTGCTCAGTAGGAGTGAACGTGTACCAGGCCCTGATCCGGCCAGTCATGGAATACGCGTGCCCTGTCTGGGGATACGCGGCGAAGCAGCACCTGGACAAACTCCAGAGGCTGCAGAACCGCGCCCTCAGGAGGGCACTGCGTTTACCCCTTGGATTCCCTATCGACGATTTGCATGCCGCTGCGGAAATCC
This sequence comes from Schistocerca serialis cubense, assembly GCF_023864345.2. Classification (NCBI taxonomy): domain Eukaryota; kingdom Metazoa; phylum Arthropoda; class Insecta; order Orthoptera; family Acrididae; genus Schistocerca; species Schistocerca serialis. The sequence continues at coordinate 167,099 of NW_026047602.1, forward strand.
CACTACTGAGAGAGCGTTTTCAAGACCTGGCAAGGGCCTTCTATGAAGGTACTTCCAGGTCGGGAAATGCTCTCATCCACTCCCTAGGTCGGTATGACATGTCCCGCGATAAACACAATCGCCCCATGACGATCTTCGACGACTAAGTCGAAGAGAAAAATCCCAATACCCATTCCCAAATCCTACTCCTACCCAAAATGCTACAATTATCTCGCCAAACCTCAGGCAAGTACCAGACCCACACAGAACAAACATCACAAATCACAGACATCAAAAAAGTACAGAAATAATCACACACACAAGTACACAGGGGAGTAAAAGCCGAAAGGCTACAAACTCCCCCTCACACTTCCCCAAAGAGGGGAAAGTATTAGATGTAAGCAGGCAAGGCTGCGCCGGCACGCACTCCGCTGCTCGACTCGCTGCCGCTCGCACCGGTCGTTTTCGTTTCCGTTTCGTGTGCACCGTCGCTAGCCCATCGCCATGTCCGGACGCGGAAAGGGAGGCAAAGTCAAGGGCAAGTCAAAGTCCCGCTCAAGCAGGGCTGGGCTCCAGTTCCCGGTCGGCAGAATCCACCGCCTCCTGCGCAAGGGAAACTACGCAGAGCGCGTCGGCGCCGGGGCGCCCGTCTACCTCGCCGCCGTCATGGAGTACCTCGCGGCTGAGGTGCTCGAGCTGGCCGGAAACGCGGCCCGCGACAACAAGAAGACGCGCATCATCCCGCGCCACCTGCAGCTTGCCATCCGCAACGACGAGGAGCTCAACAAGCTCCTGTCGGGCGTCACCATCGCACAGGGTGGTGTCCTGCCCAACATCCAGGCCGTCCTGCTGCCAAAGAAGACCGAGAAGAAGGCCTAAAGGAGGCCAGGCAATCGCAGCGCCGCGTGCTCCCCTGCACGCAACGCGCTTTGCCGGCTCGGCCCACAACAATCGGCCCTTTTCAGGGCCACCACACAAACCTACGTCCAAAGCAAAATTTCAGTCGTCCTCGCCGCACCTTGTTTTGTTTTAACTTTGCACTGTCACAGCACAGCCGCCGCCGGCGCACGTCCGCCATCTTGTCGTCCACACAGCCCGTGTGGCCCAACACACACACACACACACACACACACACACACACACATTTTGCACGGTCGCAGTCGCCTTCCAAACCGACAACGGCAGCAATAATGACCATTGTTGTTAAAGGGAGGCGTGTCGACACACCGCCCTCCACTCCCGCGCGCAACGGCCGTCGACACGAACGAAACAGCTGATCCGGCCGCCTATGCCCACACGCCTTGCCTCGGAAACCCCAACGCCGCCGCAAACAAACACACAGAGCCAAACCACGCAAGCAAATAATCACCGCCTCTCGCACAACAACACACAGCCCGCCATCTCCGTCGCGATCGATACAAAGACACACAAACCGAAGCAGCTCCACACACAGCCAGCCACATGACACGTTTCCTTTCCTTCTCCCCTCCCAGTCACATCACGTCGCTCAAACGGAAAGAAAGAAAGAAACAAACAAACAAACAACACAGCGCACACACGCAGCAACAACACAGACTCTTTCGCACTTTTCAACTTCCGAACAGTGTGGTGGCCCTGAAAAGGGCCGTTTTCTAGTCTCTCCCACCCACAAGCACGGCCGCGGGAAGGCCAGCGCCCGCTGCGACGCAGCCTAACCGCCGAAACCGTACAGGGTGCGCCCCTGCCTCTTCAGGGCGTACACCACGTCCATGGCCGTCACAGTCTTGCGCTTGGCGTGCTCAGTGTACGTCACCGCGTCGCGGATCACGTTCTCCAGGAACACCTTCAGCACCCCGCGGGTCTCCTCGTAGATCAGACCAGAGATGCGCTTCACGCCGCCCCTGCGAGCCAGGCGGCGGATGGCGGGCTTCGTGATGCCCTGGATGTTGTCGCGCAACACCTTGCGGTGCCGCTTGGCGCCACCCTTGCCGAGCCCCTTTCCTCCCTTGCCGCGGCCTGTCATCCTTCCTTCCTCGGGCAAAGCAAAACGTGCACAAACAGCAGCTGCAGCGGCTGGCGAGTCGGCTACGGTCTGCGCCCAGCGCGCCCGCCGCCCCCCTATATAGACTCTGGCCCGCCCTCCCCCCACCACGCGCAACCGAGGGCATATAAGCGCAGCACGGAGGCGCGCGGGCCCGTTGTCAAGGCAGCACCGGACGCCGCGCCGCACCTAACCTCCACGCACGCCGCTCCGCTACCGCTACCGCTACCGCTACCGCCATGGCCCGCACAAAGCAAACGGCCCGCAAGTCCACCGGCGGAAAGGCGCCGCGCAAACAGCTCGCCACCAAGGCGGCGAGGAAGAGCGCGCCCGCCACCGGAGGCGTCAAGAAGCCCCACCGCTACAGGCCGGGCACCGTCGCCCTGCGAGAAATCAGGCGCTACCAGAAGAGCACAGAGCTGCTCATCCGCAAGCTGCCATTCCAGCGCCTAGTGCGCGAGATCGCCCAGGACTTCAAGACCGACCTGCGCTTCCAGAGCTCCGCAGTCATGGCCCTGCAGGAGGCCAGCGAGGCCTACCTCGTCGGCCTCTTCGAAGACACCAACCTGTGCGCAATCCACGCCAAGCGCGTCACCATCATGCCCAAGGACATCCAGCTCGCGCGCCGCATCCGCGGCGAGCGCGCCTAAACCGCGCCGCGGCACCGCACCGCACAAACAAAAACGGCCCTTTTCAGGGCCACTAACATCTCTCCGTCGCGAGCAAACTTTGTCGGTCGCCTGCCTCTCGCCCCGCAACCCAAAAACAAAAACCACCACTTCCCGTCCGTCCGCCACACCCGCTCACTCTGCCTGCCTGCTAGCAGCGCGCAACAATCACACATCATCCCTCCCCGGCGCTCAAAGCGCACAATACCCAACGGCCGACGTCACACCGCACGGGTGGCTGGCCGGCCGCCGCTTTCGTTTCGAAAACAAAAAAACCCGCACTCCACTCCGACGGCCAACGGCCAGGCAGGCGCGCTCGCTCGCTCTACACGCCACCGAAATCCCCGCCGACTCCTTCCACATCTCAACGTGCCCCCCGTTGCAAAACATAACACACACAAAGGAACAAAACAAAACAAAGACCAGACACGACTCGACTCGACAAGACAGACATCCGAGAAGAACGAACGCAGGCAAGCCAACCAACGTATTCAAACAAAACAACGTGACAGAAAACCAACCGTCGGCCGCCGCCACAAACACGGCGACAATCAACCACGACAACAACAACACCGCTTACCGCTACCGCCGCCCACACCCGCCACCGACCCCCGCAATCCAACCACCACGGCACGCAAACAGCATCCCCACGGGCATACAGACAGACACCCACACCAAACGCAACACGACAATCAAAACCTTCCCCGACGTGCTTTGATGGCCCTGAGAAGGGCCGTTTTGGGCCGCGCGTCTCTTGCGCGCCACTAGACGACGACGGGGGGTGGGGACGACGGAGTCAAGCGCCAAACCCTTCCTTTCCCATCTCTTTCTCCTCTACTCTACTTCTTCTTCTTGGGCGAAGCCTTCGCCTTAGACGGCGTCGTCGCCTTCTTCGGGCGCGGCGCCTTCGGCTTCTTCGTCGGAACCTTGGCGGCCTTCTTCGCCTTCGACGGCGACTTGGCCTTGGCCGGCTTGGCCGCAGCCGCCTTCTTCGCACCCGCGGGAGCGGCCGACGCCGCAGACGCCTTCTTGGCGGCGCCCGCCTTCCGACCGGTCGCCGCCTTCACGCCACCAGCCTTCTTTGCGCCGGCCGCACGGGCGCCCTTCTTCTCCTTGCTGGCCGGAGCGGCGCGCTTCTTCTTGGCACCGCCAGCACGAGCCTTGCCGCCCTCGGCCGCCCCCCCGCCGCCGGCGCCGGCAAGCTTGAACGAGCCGGACGCGCCCTTCCCCTTCGTCTGCACCAGCTCGCCCGCCACGACGGCCGACTTGAGGTACTTCTTGATAAACGGCGCCAGCTTCTCCGCGTCCAGCTTGTAGTGCGCGGCTATGTACTTCTTGATCGCCTGCAGCGACGACCCGCCGCGCTCCTTCAGACTCTTGATGGCGGCCGTCACCATCTCAGAGGTGCGCGGGTGCGCAGGCTTGGCGCGCGGCTTCTTCGCAGACGACGCAGACTTGGCCTTCTTCGTCGTGCCGGTGGCGGCGGGTGCCGCAGCAGTCTCGTTCGTAGCCGCCTGATCTGCCATTTCGACGACGCGCGTAACACACAGCGAGAGCGAGCGGGACGGCAGGCACGCAAGCACAGCACAGCAGCAGAGCAGAGAATCACAAGGCCCAGCCAGTGTCGCGGGCGGGCGCGGACGGCCGAGAGAGCGGCCGCCACTCTGCGCGCCGCCGCGCCGCGCCTCCCGCGCTTGCTACCGCCCAACGTCCGACAGCCTGTGCGGAGCAGCCCCAAACCTGCGCCACAACCGCCCGCGCCTTTCAAACCACCGAGGATGGGGCTACACACAGCCACACCACAGTCGCCAACCAGTCGCCACGGCAGCGCCGCAAACCACGGCCAAACTGCAGCTACCGCGCGCTACAGCCTGGGTCGGCCCGCCGAGAATCGCCGCCCCCGCCCAAATGCCGCCCCCACAGCCCCAGCCGACGACCCGCCACAATGGCCAAACCTTCGGCAAAACTCCCACACCGTCGCCGCGGCAGCCCGGCCAGCGCGGCCGGCGCCACAGCCACACAAGCCGAGGCGTGCGGCGATGACGGCCGTGCAAACGCGCCTCCGCCGCCCCATCGCCTTCCGTCGCCCTCCCGCCGTTTCCCGATCGGCCCGCAGCCGTCGGGCCACATCGCGCGCCGTCCTCCTCCTCTCGCCCGCCAACATTCACAGCCGTTTCTCAACAATTGCCCGCCGCAAACGGACGCCGCCTGCGCAACAGGCGCCGCCGCCCCTCGCCGCTTCCGACCCGACCCAACCCCTCGACCGAGGCAAACCGCAATCCGAATCTACAGACCAACCCAATCTGCCGTCAAGCACACACGACAGCCGACCTTACACGTTACGCGTTACACATTACGTTTACACGTCTACGTTAGGTTAGGTTAGGTGGACGTGGGTTAGGTTAAGGGGACTTGGGTTAGGTTAAGCGTCAAACTTAGGTTAAGCATTCAAACACGTCAGGCGTCAGAGGTTAGGTTAGGTTAGGTTAGGTTAGGTTAGGTTACACGTTAGGTTAAGGGGTCAGTGCTAGGTTAAGAAGCGTCAAACGTAGGTTAAAAAAGCGTTCAAACGTGAGGCGTGAGCCGGACAGCTTACCTTACGTAGACGTTAGGGGCTCACAGGCTGAGCTCACCTCGCCACACCACAGGTTCGGTTCGGTTCGGTTCGGTTCGCTCGGCTCAGCGTAAAGCGCCGAGGTCAGGGTTACGTTCGTTCACCTTCGGGCGCCACACTTTCGGTTGAAAGGTCGCGACGGGACGACGTCGGCAGGCACGCCGCAAACGAACAAAAACGTACAGACGACGTCGGAAACCGCCGACAGACGGGGGAGCAGCACGACCACGACCAGACACCGAGCGCGAACGAGACACACGCGAACCACCCCCACCGGCCAAAGGGCACCACACAACAACCCAGAGCACCACGTGTCGACACCAGAGCAACCCGCCGCTCACGCGACATGGCTGGCACCGAAGGGCAACCGCCCGCAACTGCGCTTTCCGCGCCGGCCCGGATGCACGTCGTGCTACAACAACACCACTACCGTACACAGCCGCTGTTCACAACATCACTATCAATGGCGCGCCCGCGGCTCGCCGCCGTCGCAGTCGCAGCCCCAACGCCAGCACTTTTGCACCACCATTCACACGCACCGCAACACAGCTCGCCGACACAGCCGAACAAAACAAACACCACACAACAACAGCAACAACGCCGCCGCCTCTACTTGTGCCGGCGACCCACCCCGCCGATGGCGCACCTTTCGCCAGCCGGCAATCGACACACACGCACCCACCCACCGGGGCCCAGTGCAAAAAAAAAACAAAAAAAAACACACAAAAACAAAAAAACAAAACAACACAAACGACACGGGAAGCGCACACCGCCACTTCGCGCGCACGCCACCAACCAGTCGTCGTCTCAAAATAACAAACACAAACAAAATAAACTAACAACTAGGGCAACACAAAACAAAAACGCCTCGCACGAACCGCCCACAAAAAGGACAAGCACACGCACAGCCTCTGCTGACGACCACGACGCAGCGGCACGCTGCTCCTGTCCCGCGCCACGCGCCCCGCGCCCCGCGCCCCACTCGATTCACAACTCACGCGACACCGTCAACGACGGGCTCGCTTCCCGCAACCTACCACCTTTCCGCCACGACGCACAGCCCCAGCCCCACCCGACGACTGCACTTTCACCACCGCCTCCCCCTTCCCCCCCAAAACACACACACACAGCCAGCCAAAAACGCACTCGCGACCCACACATGCACGTGCATCGGCACACGCCAACCAGTCAACGTCGACAACCACACGCAAGGCTCGAAACGAAAACGAAACCGGCGTCCTTCCACGTTGCCATCAAGCTACGCGACACAAGACACAAGGAACCAACACAACAGCCGGCCCCACTAATTCCCACTCTCACGCCGCAAAAAGCACACCGAAACCGCCAAACACGCACGCACATTCCCCTTCGCACTGACACCACCGACCGGCTCGCTACCACACACCTCTCGGCAGCCGTTTCACGCCAATTCGCCACACCGCCCACACAGTCGACAAGCGCCCGCCCTGTACGGCACACGCAACGACGCAGCGCAGCAAAGGGCGCCCGCAACACATACCTCTCCGCCGCCCGACGCGCCAACCGCCACACCACACCGCCAGCCACTCGCAAATTGTGCACTGCCACCAGCCACACGTCCAACACGCCGCGCCGCCTCCGGCCACCCGCCAGGGGGCGCTCACGTCCGCGACAACAGCGCGGCCCGCCGGGCCGGGCCGGGCCGAACCGAACCGAGCCGCCGCTGCTCTGCACTCGGCACGGCCACACCCTGCTGCAGACCGGGCTCGTCCCTCTGTACGCGTCTGCCTGCGCATCAACACAACACGACCTTTTTTTTTTTTTTTTTTTTTTTTTCCTCTCTACCGCCAACCCTTCTTCTCGCGTTTTACTCGTTGTTGCAGCAGCGGCGCACACCTACACATCCACAGCCCCAGCCGAGCCGGCCTCACCTCAGGGCCCGCCGCCAGCGTCTCCTCCTCGGGCACAGGTGCGGTGCTGTGGCCGCCCATCCAACCGCATTGCTGGCCGTCCAGCCACCAGGCGTTCCCACTGCCGCGAGCCACGCCGCGCACCGACCCTGCTGCAGAAAACGAAGCATAGCCAGAGACCGACCGATACACAAAGCAAGCCGTCGCCTCGCCTCTTGTCCTTCCTGCCTTCCTTCCGCCCCCGCCCTTCTCACACCACCGCCTCTCCACTTTCGCCCCCCCCCCCTCCTTTTTTTTTTTTTTTTTGTTGTTTTCTTCTTTCTTTCTTTCTTTCTTTGGCCCTCTCTCCTTCCCGCCATGGCGGTTACGGCACCGCCTGCAGCGGCAGATTGTTTGCGCCCACACGCCTACTCCTACCACCATTAACCTTGCCCTGCCCTGCCCTGCCCATCAACGTCGCAGTCGAACCGACGCTTGCCAACACACTGCCCACGTTCCTTTCTCTTTTCGGCCTACGCCCATTACGCGCCGCCGCCACAGCACCTTCCCTTCCCACAACACACCGACGTCATCACACGCACCCAACACAGGGGCCACGACCGTGTTCCTCGCCCACTCCCATCCCGCACGGTACGCACATTCCCAACTACTACCGCGCACCCTCCCTTTCCAATCTGTGTGTCTCTGTGTCTGTGTCCTGTCCGCGCGTGACGCCTCTCAACATCCGCCGTCCCCCGTCCCGTTTTCGCCCCCATGCCGTCGTCGCGCCGCCTCCTCCCCGTCCACCGCCGCCCCTGTCCGCCCCGCACCACACCATACACCGCTGCTTGTCCCGGCCGTTGCCACCAAAGGCGCCGACCGCAAACGCGCCACGCCGCAGCCCCCGTGCGTCTCGCGCTCGCTTGCATCTCCGTGCCGACGCTGCCTCTCTTCCCGCTCGCACTCGACCTCGACAACACAGTCTTTGGCTCCGCCACTGCGTGTTCCGGTGGTACGCACGCTGCAACACGTATGTATTCATTACCAGAGCGATGGCGAGGCATGACAGCATCTCTGTCTGACCAGAGAGTTCTTTATCGCTGCTAGTCGGCGCTTGGACCGCGCCAGACGACAGTAGTGGCACGCACCGGGTCGCCAGGAACAGTTGTTATATATATTGTAGCGCGAGTCGGGAGAGGTAGTAGTCGGTCGACAGTAGTAGCGGGTGGACGGTTGTACTGAGCGGGCGTCGGCGGCGTGCTCTGCTCGTCTCGCGACTCTGGTCACGGTTCGGGACGATGTATAGTATATTGTGTGTTATAATCAAAAGGTGGTGTGACGCTGCATTGCGCAAATCTGATAACGTATGTTCATTGTACTTATTTCGTTCAACAACAAAAGCCCCACTATTACTTTTTTTCTAAAGTAACTTTTGTCTCTTAACGAAAAACATTCACTTTTTAAAGACTACTTCCTATGGCATTTCCCTCCAAGGAGTGCAATTAATTACCAGCCAGCACTCATTCATTGCACACAGCTGTGTAAGGGGTATCTACAATTGAGGAGCGGATATAAATGCAATTTTTTGTTTTTTTTTTTTGTGTGTGTGTGTTGTAACCTCCCAGCAAAATTTAAAATAATGGACAATGTTATTTACGGATGCTAATGGACATTGCGCTAATTGTAACCTCGCCCACAATGAGAGGTATTGAAAATGGCAACAAAAATGTGAAATTCGCAATCTGACTCAAATATAAAGTCTTCACACAACATTTAAAAACGTCCGTTCAGTGACAAGAAACTTCAATTAAACCGAAATATCGGTCTTTGGCCCTGTGCAAAACAATCAGAATTAAAGTCTTACCTCCGAATAAATGGATGTCACATTTCTGCTCTGGTTGTTGCGCAGCGCTTGGACGAACTGCATTGCAAATAATAATATTCTCTTTTTTTGTGATTTTAGTGACATTTTTCTTCAAAGAAGTGGAATGAAGTGTGAAGTGCAACGAACTCTTTAGTTCAATAAAAAATTAAATGTTTGAAAAATGCTTTTGAAATAAAAATTATTATTGGGCAACTTGTTGGAGAATAATTACAATAAATACACTTTTTCATTATCTAATGATTATATTAATTAACAGTATACCTTATTCACCATCTTGACCAGTGTTGCCGACCGCCTACATCACACAACCGCACGACTACTGACAGAGTACAGCCCTCAACTACACAGAGCTACGGACTCGCAACGACTACTACTGACTGACTGACTGACTGACTGAGAACCGCTCGCAACACTCGCGCAGTCCAGCGCAAACTCTCTGGTCACAGATGCTACAATGTCTCGCCATCGCTACTATGTTACATACGTGTTTCAGTGTCTTTTTCATTGGGGTAACGATCTTTGGCTCTTTCTATTCTGAATACAGGGCCAAAGGTCAACGCTGCTGCCCTTATACAATTTATCAGGTTTCATTATGTCTGTTGCAATGTTACATACGGTTCACTCTTTCATTAATATTATCGTTGGGTTTGTTTTGTAGGGACGTTAGTTAACATTCTGGCACATTTTTATTATCATCGGACTCTCTGCTATTTGTGCAGGGAGGTTATACCTGGGTCCATTTCCATTTCCATTTACATTTTAATATTGATAGACTTTTTGTTTTCTTTTTTGTTTCTTGTTGTTTTTCCTTCTTTTTTCTTGTTGTTTTTTTTTTGTTTTGTTTTTCCCGCTCTCACCACCACCGCCGCATCACGCCTTCCGTTTTCTTGGTTTCTTTTCTGTTCTTCAACTGCTTCAACATCACCGCGCCCCATTTCCACACCACAGCCATCAGCCTCCAAGACGGGCGGGCGCAGTGTGCCATTTCCGGCGCACGAGCACACCCGTACGGTACTCTCCTCGCCCCCACGCCACCAACAACACAGCGACCACGCGGCTTTCAGGCACGGCACGGCACGGCACGGCACGGCACGGCACGGCACGGCACGGCACGGCACGGCACGGCACGGCACCGGCGAAATGCGCCGCCCCCGCCCCTCCGCGCATCCGTCCGTCTCGCCACGTTCACTGACAGCCGCGTCTGCGGCTACACCACGACAACCACAACACAACACCGCTCCCCTCCCTGGCAACTCACATTGTTTTTCTCCTCCTCTTTTGCACAAACCACAACGCCGAGCACAGGCGCAAGCCACCCACACCGCGCCCCTCCCCGTCCCGTCTTTGGCCGCCGCTCCTCGTTTCCTCGTTTGCCCCCTCCCATCTCCCGAAATGCCATGCCAGCAGCGTTACGCATGCCCCTCCCACATGCAGGGCACGCCCACCTCCAAACACTGCCAATTCACGGACGCACGCACACACACACACACACACACACACACACACACTCACTCACTCACTCACTTTCTCGACACCTTTCTGTACGGAGGGTGCGTCATCTCGACCGTGACAGAGTGACGGCAACTATCGACGATCCATTTCCCCCCACTGGTAAAACATGTCCACTAACACCTACATACATCATTCAAGTACACAGACAATAGCATACACACAATGGGAGGGCACACGAACATGGACGGCACGGCACTGTCATACACTCTTCCTCAGAACCATATCAACAAACGTTACGTACATCCGGGAAAGCGAAAGCGAACGCGAACGCGAAAGCGAAAGCGAAAGCAAAAGCAAAAGCAAAGGCAAAGCCCAATGCAGCCGTCAAAGGTAACGTTCACCACGGCAGACACTTGCAGCCGCGCCGCCGTTAAACGCATTTCAGTGCGGCTCCAATACGCCTCCGACACGGGAACGTTCCGTTGCTCTACGAATGCGTTTCTCCCCTTTTTCCCTTCCTCTCTCTTTTGCCCCCCCTCCTTGCACTCTTGCCTCCTTCCTCACGTTCTGCCCAGACATTCGACCGATCAAAGTCAACCTTTCGTTACCGTTCTCAGCGCGACGGTGTACAACAGTATGACGGGTGTGCCCAAGACTTCGGTTCAGTTGCGTGACGCCGGTCTATCGCGCCGATCGACAGTTACTCAGGGGGCGACGGATCGGACCACGTCACCGACACACAAAACACTTTCAAACAAACAAATACATACCGGATGGACACAGACAAACACGTGTACAGACATTCGCCAAACAAACGACCGCCGCCGCCGCCGCCGCCGCCGCCGCCGTCGTCGTCTAGCGTCGCGCTTACTGTACTGCACTGGACACGCGTGCATCTTGAATGACGACATCGGTGTGCGTGCGTCGTACGCAATCAGTCAGACACGGCTATCAAACATCAGAGTCGAATGGTACATCATCGTGCGTGTCGCCGTACACGTACAGTACAATACAACAACAATGCGTCTTAATGGCACGTTCATTTCAACGTCACTCACACACCTCCACGCTGCAGTTACGTCGCACCATTGTCAAACTCGGCGTACAGCAAAGGGAATAGTGGGCGGCAAACAAAACCAAACAAAAACATTTCACATTTCACCCTCGCCATGTATGATGTGCAAAAAAACAAACCCGCAAACGGCCGTCGTTACGGTGACACAAAAGTCGCCGATCGCACAGTCCCCCCTCGCAGACGGGTAACACACACACACACACACACACACACACACACACACACACACACACACACACACCAACAACACCAACGGGTCAAAAACCACGCCAACGAGGCGTGCCACCATTCCACGCCACGGCGACCAACCTCGTGGCCGTACCCCGCGCAACACGCTTTGACGCGCCCCCCCACCCACAATCAAAATGCACACATACATCACAGCCGTCCACACAAACAACAACAACAACAATTCCGCCCTTCCCGCAAAAGGCAAGTTGGTGGCCCTGAAAAGGGCCGTTTTGCCGCTCTCGCAACGGAGGAGCCTTCTCCATCCTTCCTTCCTTCCATTCCAGAGCCACCTCCTTACTTGGAGCTCGTGTACTTGGTCACCGCCTTCGTGCCCTCGCTCACGGCGTGCTTGGCCAGCTCGCCAGGCAGCAACAGCCGCACAGCGGTCTGGATCTCGCGGGACGTGATGGTCGAGCGCTTGTTGTAGTGCGCCAGGCGAGAAGCCTCGGCCGCAATGCGCTCGAAAATGTCGTTCACGAAGCTGTTCATGATGCTCATCGCCTTCGACGAGATGCCCGTGTCAGGGTGCACCTGCTTCAGCACCTTGTAGATGTAGATGGCATAGCTCTCCTTCCTCTTGCGCTTCTTCTTCTTGTCGCCCTTCGAAATGTTCTTCTGCGCCTTGCCAGCCTTCTTGGCGGCCTTCCCGCTAGTCTTGGGCGGCATCTCGAACCAACGTACGGCAGCAGCAACACCAGTAGCAAGCGCTCCGCTCTAGTCAGCGTCTCCCCACACAGTGGCACCCGCCGCCAGCCGCCGCCGCACCTTTACCAGCTCGCCCTGTTGCGGCCGCCGACCAATGGGGCGCGCGCACAACCGGCCGCCGCACCCGAGCCCATAAAGCACCCCCACCCCGGCTGCGCCGGCACGCACTCCGCTGCTCGACTCGCTGCCGCTCGCACCGGTCGTTTTCGTTTCCGTTTCGTGTGCACCGTCGCTAGCCCATCGCCATGTCCGGACGCGGAAAGGGAGGCAAAGTCAAGGGCAAGTCAAAGTCCCGCTCAAGCAGGGCTGGGCTCCAGTTCCCGGTCGGCAGAATCCACCGCCTCCTGCGCAAGGGAAACTACGCAGAGCGCGTCGGCGCCGGGGCGCCCGTCTACCTCGCCGCCGTCATGGAGTACCTCGCGGCTGAGGTGCTCGAGCTGGCCGGAAACGCGGCCCGCGACAACAAGAAGACGCGCATCATCCCGCGCCACCTGCAGCTTGCCATCCGCAACGACGAGGAGCTCAACAAGCTCCTGTCGGGCGTCACCATCGCACAGGGTGGTGTCCTGCCCAACATCCAGGCCGTCCTGCTGCCAAAGAAGACCGAGAAGAAGGCCTAAAGGAGGCCAGGCAATCGCAGCGCCGCGTGCTCCCCTGCACGCAACGCGCTTTGCCGGCTCGGCCCACAACAATCGGCCCTTTTCAGGGCCACCACACAAACCTACGTCCAAAGCAAAATTTCAGTCGTCCTCGCCGCACCTTGTTTTGTTTTAACTTTGCACTGTCACAGCACAGCCGCCGCCGGCGCACGTCCGCCATCTTGTCGTCCACACAGCCCGTGTGGCCCAACACACACACACACACACACACACACACACACACACACATTTTGCACGGTCGCAGTCGCCTTCCAAACCGACAACGGCAGCAATAATGACCATTGTTGTTAAAGGGAGGCGTGTCGACACACCGCCCTCCACTCCCGCGCGCAACGGCCGTCGACACGAACGAAACAGCTGATCCGGCCGCCTATGCCCACACGCCTTGCCTCGGAAACCCCAACGCCGCCGCAAACAAACACACAGAGCCAAACCACGCAAGCAAATAATCACCGCCTCTCGCACAACAACACACAGCCCGCCATCTCCGTCGCGATCGATACAAAGACACACAAACCGAAGCAGCTCCACACACAGCCAGCCACATGACACGTTTCCTTTCCTTCTCCCCTCCCAGTCACATCACGTCGCTCAAACGGAAAGAAAGAAAGAAACAAACAAACAAACAACACAGCGCACACACGCAGCAACAACACAGACTCTTTCGCACTTTTCAACTTCCGAACAGTGTGGTGGCCCTGAAAAGGGCCGTTTTCTAGTCTCTCCCACCCACAAGCACGGCCGCGGGAAGGCCAGCGCCCGCTGCGACGCAGCCTAACCGCCGAAACCGTACAGGGTGCGCCCCTGCCTCTTCAGGGCGTACACCACGTCCATGGCCGTCACAGTCTTGCGCTTGGCGTGCTCAGTGTACGTCACCGCGTCGCGGATCACGTTCTCCAGGAACACCTTCAGCACCCCGCGGGTCTCCTCGTAGATCAGACCAGAGATGCGCTTCACGCCGCCCCTGCGAGCCAGGCGGCGGATGGCGGGCTTCGTGATGCCCTGGATGTTGTCGCGCAACACCTTGCGGTGCCGCTTGGCGCCACCCTTGCCGAGCCCCTTTCCTCCCTTGCCGCGGCCTGTCATCCTTCCTTCCTCGGGCAAAGCAAAACGTGCACAAACAGCAGCTGCAGCGGCTGGCGAGTCGGCTACGGTCTGCGCCCAGCGCGCCCGCCGCCCCCCTATATAGACTCTGGCCCGCCCTCCCCCCACCACGCGCAACCGAGGGCATATAAGCGCAGCACGGAGGCGCGCGGGCCCGTTGTCAAGGCAGCACCGGACGCCGCGCCGCACCTAACCTCCACGCACGCCGCTCCGCTACCGCTACCGCTACCGCTACCGCCATGGCCCGCACAAAGCAAACGGCCCGCAAGTCCACCGGCGGAAAGGCGCCGCGCAAACAGCTCGCCACCAAGGCGGCGAGGAAGAGCGCGCCCGCCACCGGAGGCGTCAAGAAGCCCCACCGCTACAGGCCGGGCACCGTCGCCCTGCGAGAAATCAGGCGCTACCAGAAGAGCACAGAGCTGCTCATCCGCAAGCTGCCATTCCAGCGCCTAGTGCGCGAGATCGCCCAGGACTTCAAGACCGACCTGCGCTTCCAGAGCTCCGCAGTCATGGCCCTGCAGGAGGCCAGCGAGGCCTACCTCGTCGGCCTCTTCGAAGACACCAACCTGTGCGCAATCCACGCCAAGCGCGTCACCATCATGCCCAAGGACATCCAGCTCGCGCGCCGCATCCGCGGCGAGCGCGCCTAAACCGCGCCGCGGCACCGCACCGCACAAACAAAAACGGCCCTTTTCAGGGCCACTAACATCTCTCCGTCGCGAGCAAACTTTGTCGGTCGCCTGCCTCTCGCCCCGCAACCCAAAAACAAAAACCACCACTTCCCGTCCGTCCGCCACACCCGCTCACTCTGCCTGCCTGCTAGCAGCGCGCAACAATCACACATCATCCCTCCCCGGCGCTCAAAGCGCACAATACCCAACGGCCGACGTCACACCGCACGGGTGGCTGGCCGGCCGCCGCTTTCGTTTCGAAAACAAAAAAACCCGCACTCCACTCCGACGGCCAACGGCCAGGCAGGCGCGCTCGCTCGCTCTACACGCCACCGAAATCCCCGCCGACTCCTTCCACATCTCAACGTGCCCCCCGTTGCAAAACATAACACACACAAAGGAACAAAACAAAACAAAGACCAGACACGACTCGACTCGACAAGACAGACATCCGAGAAGAACGAACGCAGGCAAGCCAACCAACGTATTCAAACAAAACAACGTGACAGAAAACCAACCGTCGGCCGCCGCCACAAACACGGCGACAATCAACCACGACAACAACAACACCGCTTACCGCTACCGCCGCCCACACCCGCCACCGACCCCCGCAATCCAACCACCACGGCACGCAAACAGCATCCCCACGGGCATACAGACAGACACCCACACCAAACGCAACACGACAATCAAAACCTTCCCCGACGTGCTTTGATGGCCCTGAGAAGGGCCGTTTTGGGCCGCGCGTCTCTTGCGCGCCACTAGACGACGACGGGGGGTGGGGACGACGGAGTCAAGCGCCAAACCCTTCCTTTCCCATCTCTTTCTCCTCTACTCTACTTCTTCTTCTTGGGCGAAGCCTTCGCCTTAGACGGCGTCGTCGCCTTCTTCGGGCGCGGCGCCTTCGGCTTCTTCGTCGGAACCTTGGCGGCCTTCTTCGCCTTCGACGGCGACTTGGCCTTGGCCGGCTTGGCCGCAGCCGCCTTCTTCGCACCCGCGGGAGCGGCCGACGCCGCAGACGCCTTCTTGGCGGCGCCCGCCTTCCGACCGGTCGCCGCCTTCACGCCACCAGCCTTCTTTGCGCCGGCCGCACGGGCGCCCTTCTTCTCCTTGCTGGCCGGAGCGGCGCGCTTCTTCTTGGCACCGCCAGCACGAGCCTTGCCGCCCTCGGCCGCCCCCCCGCCGCCGGCGCCGGCAAGCTTGAACGAGCCGGACGCGCCCTTCCCCTTCGTCTGCACCAGCTCGCCCGCCACGACGGCCGACTTGAGGTACTTCTTGATAAACGGCGCCAGCTTCTCCGCGTCCAGCTTGTAGTGCGCGGCTATGTACTTCTTGATCGCCTGCAGCGACGACCCGCCGCGCTCCTTCAGACTCTTGATGGCGGCCGTCACCATCTCAGAGGTGCGCGGGTGCGCAGGCTTGGCGCGCGGCTTCTTCGCAGACGACGCAGACTTGGCCTTCTTCGTCGTGCCGGTGGCGGCGGGTGCCGCAGCAGTCTCGTTCGTAGCCGCCTGATCTGCCATTTCGACGACGCGCGTAACACACAGCGAGAGCGAGCGGGACGGCAGGCACGCAAGCACAGCACAGCAGCAGAGCAGAGAATCACAAGGCCCAGCCAGTGTCGCGGGCGGGCGCGGACGGCCGAGAGAGCGGCCGCCACTCTGCGCGCCGCCGCGCCGCGCCTCCCGCGCTTGCTACCGCCCAACGTCCGACAGCCTGTGCGGAGCAGCCCCAAACCTGCGCCACAACCGCCCGCGCCTTTCAAACCACCGAGGATGGGGCTACACACAGCCACACCACAGTCGCCAACCAGTCGCCACGGCAGCGCCGCAAACCACGGCCAAACTGCAGCTACCGCGCGCTACAGCCTGGGTCGGCCCGCCGAGAATCGCCGCCCCCGCCCAAATGCCGCCCCCACAGCCCCAGCCGACGACCCGCCACAATGGCCAAACCTTCGGCAAAACTCCCACACCGTCGCCGCGGCAGCCCGGCCAGCGCGGCCGGCGCCACAGCCACACAAGCCGAGGCGTGCGGCGATGACGGCCGTGCAAACGCGCCTCCGCCGCCCCATCGCCTTCCGTCGCCCTCCCGCCGTTTCCCGATCGGCCCGCAGCCGTCGGGCCACATCGCGCGCCGTCCTCCTCCTCTCGCCCGCCAACATTCACAGCCGTTTCTCAACAATTGCCCGCCGCAAACGGACGCCGCCTGCGCAACAGGCGCCGCCGCCCCTCGCCGCTTCCGACCCGACCCAACCCCTCGACCGAGGCAAACCGCAATCCGAATCTACAGACCAACCCAATCTGCCGTCAAGCACACACGACAGCCGACCTTACACGTTACGCGTTACACATTACGTTTACACGTCTACGTTAGGTTAGGTTAGGTGGACGTGGGTTAGGTTAAGGGGACTTGGGTTAGGTTAAGCGTCAAACTTAGGTTAAGCATTCAAACACGTCAGGCGTCAGAGGTTAGGTTAGGTTAGGTTAGGTTAGGTTAGGTTACACGTTAGGTTAAGGGGTCAGTGCTAGGTTAAGAAGCGTCAAACGTAGGTTAAAAAAGCGTTCAAACGTGAGGCGTGAGCCGGACAGCTTACCTTACGTAGACGTTAGGGGCTCACAGGCTGAGCTCACCTCGCCACACCACAGGTTCGGTTCGGTTCGGTTCGGTTCGCTCGGCTCAGCGTAAAGCGCCGAGGTCAGGGTTACGTTCGTTCACCTTCGGGCGCCACACTTTCGGTTGAAAGGTCGCGACGGGACGACGTCGGCAGGCACGCCGCAAACGAACAAAAACGTACAGACGACGTCGGAAACCGCCGACAGACGGGGGAGCAGCACGACCACGACCAGACACCGAGCGCGAACGAGACACACGCGAACCACCCCCACCGGCCAAAGGGCACCACACAACAACCCAGAGCACCACGTGTCGACACCAGAGCAACCCGCCGCTCACGCGACATGGCTGGCACCGAAGGGCAACCGCCCGCAACTGCGCTTTCCGCGCCGGCCCGGATGCACGTCGTGCTACAACAACACCACTACCGTACACAGCCGCTGTTCACAACATCACTATCAATGGCGCGCCCGCGGCTCGCCGCCGTCGCAGTCGCAGCCCCAACGCCAGCACTTTTGCACCACCATTCACACGCACCGCAACACAGCTCGCCGACACAGCCGAACAAAACAAACACCACACAACAACAGCAACAACGCCGCCGCCTCTACTTGTGCCGGCGACCCACCCCGCCGATGGCGCACCTTTCGCCAGCCGGCAATCGACACACACGCACCCACCCACCGGGGCCCAGTGCAAAAAAAAAACAAAAAAAAACACACAAAAACAAAAAAACAAAACAACACAAACGACACGGGAAGCGCACACCGCCACTTCGCGCGCACGCCACCAACCAGTCGTCGTCTCAAAATAACAAACACAAACAAAATAAACTAACAACTAGGGCAACACAAAACAAAAACGCCTCGCACGAACCGCCCACAAAAAGGACAAGCACACGCACAGCCTCTGCTGACGACCACGACGCAGCGGCACGCTGCTCCTGTCCCGCGCCACGCGCCCCGCGCCCCGCGCCCCACTCGATTCACAACTCACGCGACACCGTCAACGACGGGCTCGCTTCCCGCAACCTACCACCTTTCCGCCACGACGCACAGCCCCAGCCCCACCCGACGACTGCACTTTCACCACCGCCTCCCCCTTCCCCCCCAAAACACACACACACAGCCAGCCAAAAACGCACTCGCGACCCACACATGCACGTGCATCGGCACACGCCAACCAGTCAACGTCGACAACCACACGCAAGGCTCGAAACGAAAACGAAACCGGCGTCCTTCCACGTTGCCATCAAGCTACGCGACACAAGACACAAGGAACCAACACAACAGCCGGCCCCACTAATTCCCACTCTCACGCCGCAAAAAGCACACCGAAACCGCCAAACACGCACGCACATTCCCCTTCGCACTGACACCACCGACCGGCTCGCTACCACACACCTCTCGGCAGCCGTTTCACGCCAATTCGCCACACCGCCCACACAGTCGACAAGCGCCCGCCCTGTACGGCACACGCAACGACGCAGCGCAGCAAAGGGCGCCCGCAACACATACCTCTCCGCCGCCCGACGCGCCAACCGCCACACCACACCGCCAGCCACTCGCAAATTGTGCACTGCCACCAGCCACACGTCCAACACGCCGCGCCGCCTCCGGCCACCCGCCAGGGGGCGCTCACGTCCGCGACAACAGCGCGGCCCGCCGGGCCGGGCCGGGCCGAACCGAACCGAGCCGCCGCTGCTCTGCACTCGGCACGGCCACACCCTGCTGCAGACCGGGCTCGTCCCTCTGTACGCGTCTGCCTGCGCATCAACACAACACGACCTTTTTTTTTTTTTTTTTTTTTTTTCCTCTCTACCGCCAACCCTTCTTCTCGCGTTTTACTCGTTGTTGCAGCAGCGGCGCACACCTACACATCCACAGCCCCAGCCGAGCCGGCCTCACCTCAGGGCCCGCCGCCAGCGTCTCCTCCTCGGGCACAGGTGCGGTGCTGTGGCCGCCCATCCAACCGCATTGCTGGCCGTCCAGCCACCAGGCGTTCCCACTGCCGCGAGCCACGCCGCGCACCGACCCTGCTGCAGAAAACGAAGCATAGCCAGAGACCGACCGATACACAAAGCAAGCCGTCGCCTCGCCTCTTGTCCTTCCTGCCTTCCTTCCGCCCCCGCCCTTCTCACACCACCGCCTCTCCACTTTCGCCCCCCCCCCCTCCTTTTTTTTTTTTTTTTGTTGTTTTCTTCTTTCTTTCTTTCTTTCTTTGGCCCTCTCTCCTTCCCGCCATGGCGGTTACGGCACCGCCTGCAGCGGCAGATTGTTTGCGCCCACACGCCTACTCCTACCACCATTAACCTTGCCCTGCCCTGCCCTGCCCATCAACGTCGCAGTCGAACCGACGCTTGCCAACACACTGCCCACGTTCCTTTCTCTTTTCGGCCTACGCCCATTACGCGCCGCCGCCACAGCACCTTCCCTTCCCACAACACACCGACGTCATCACACGCACCCAACACAGGGGCCACGACCGTGTTCCTCGCCCACTCCCATCCCGCACGGTACGCACATTCCCAACTACTACCGCGCACCCTCCCTTTCCAATCTGTGTGTCTCTGTGTCTGTGTCCTGTCCGCGCGTGACGCCTCTCAACATCCGCCGTCCCCCGTCCCGTTTTCGCCCCCATGCCGTCGTCGCGCCGCCTCCTCCCCGTCCACCGCCGCCCCTGTCCGCCCCGCACCACACCATACACCGCTGCTTGTCCCGGCCGTTGCCACCAAAGGCGCCGACCGCAAACGCGCCACGCCGCAGCCCCCGTGCGTCTCGCGCTCGCTTGCATCTCCGTGCCGACGCTGCCTCTCTTCCCGCTCGCACTCGACCTCGACAACACAGTCTTTGGCTCCGCCACTGCGTGTTCCGGTGGTACGCACGCTGCAACACGTATGTATTCATTACCAGAGCGATGGCGAGGCATGACAGCATCTCTGTCTGACCAGAGAGTTCTTTATCGCTGCTAGTCGGCGCTTGGACCGCGCCAGACGACAGTAGTGGCACGCACCGGGTCGCCAGGAACAGTTGTTATATATATTGTAGCGCGAGTCGGGAGAGGTAGTAGTCGGTCGACAGTAGTAGCGGGTGGACGGTTGTACTGAGCGGGCGTCGGCGGCGTGCTCTGCTCGTCTCGCGACTCTGGTCACGGTTCGGGACGATGTATAGTATATTGTGTGTTATAATCAAAAGGTGGTGTGACGCTGCATTGCGCAAATCTGATAACGTATGTTCATTGTACTTATTTCGTTCAACAACAAAAGCCCCACTATTACTTTTTTTCTAAAGTAACTTTTGTCTCTTAACGAAAAACATTCACTTTTTAAAGACTACTTCCTATGGCATTTCCCTCCAAGGAGTGCAATTAATTACCAGCCAGCACTCATTCATTGCACACAGCTGTGTAAGGGGTATCTACAATTGAGGAGCGGATATAAATGCAATTTTTTGTTTTTTTTTTTGTGTGTGTGTGTTGTAACCTCCCAGCAAAATTTAAAATAATGGACAATGTTATTTACGGATGCTAATGGACATTGCGCTAATTGTAACCTCGCCCACAATGAGAGGTATTGAAAATGGCAACAAAAATGTGAAATTCGCAATCTGACTCAAATATAAAGTCTTCACACAACATTTAAAAACGTCCGTTCAGTGACAAGAAACTTCAATTAAACCGAAATATCGGTCTTTGGCCCTGTGCAAAACAATCAGAATTAAAGTCTTACCTCCGAATAAATGGATGTCACATTTCTGCTCTGGTTGTTGCGCAGCGCTTGGACGAACTGCATTGCAAATAATAATATTCTCTTTTTTTGTGATTTTAGTGACATTTTTCTTCAAAGAAGTGGAATGAAGTGTGAAGTGCAACGAACTCTTTAGTTCAATAAAAAATTAAATGTTTGAAAAATGCTTTTGAAATAAAAATTATTATTGGGCAACTTGTTGGAGAATAATTACAATAAATACACTTTTTCATTATCTAATGATTATATTAATTAACAGTATACCTTATTCACCATCTTGACCAGTGTTGCCGACCGCCTACATCACACAACCGCACGACTACTGACAGAGTACAGCCCTCAACTACACAGAGCTACGGACTCGCAACGACTACTACTGACTGACTGACTGACTGACTGAGAACCGCTCGCAACACTCGCGCAGTCCAGCGCAAACTCTCTGGTCACAGATGCTACAATGTCTCGCCATCGCTACTATGTTACATACGTGTTTCAGTGTCTTTTTCATTGGGGTAACGATCTTTGGCTCTTTCTATTCTGAATACAGGGCCAAAGGTCAACGCTGCTGCCCTTATACAATTTATCAGGTTTCATTATGTCTGTTGCAATGTTACATACGGTTCACTCTTTCATTAATATTATCGTTGGGTTTGTTTTGTAGGGACGTTAGTTAACATTCTGGCACATTTTTATTATCATCGGACTCTCTGCTATTTGTGCAGGGAGGTTATACCTGGGTCCATTTCCATTTCCATTTACATTTTAATATTGATAGACTTTTTGTTTTCTTTTTTGTTTCTTGTTGTTTTTCCTTCTTTTTTCTTGTTGTTTTTTTTTTTGTTTTGTTTTTCCCGCTCTCACCACCACCGCCGCATCACGCCTTCCGTTTTCTTGGTTTCTTTTCTGTTCTTCAACTGCTTCAACATCACCGCGCCCCATTTCCACACCACAGCCATCAGCCTCCAAGACGGGCGGGCGCAGTGTGCCATTTCCGGCGCACGAGCACACCCGTACGGTACTCTCCTCGCCCCCACGCCACCAACAACACAGCGACCACGCGGCTTTCAGGCACGGCACGGCACGGCACGGCACGGCACGGCACGGCACGGCACGGCACGGCACGGCACGGCACGGCACCGGCGAAATGCGCCGCCCCCGCCCCTCCGCGCATCCGTCCGTCTCGCCACGTTCACTGACAGCCGCGTCTGCGGCTACACCACGACAACCACAACACAACACCGCTCCCCTCCCTGGCAACTCACATTGTTTTTCTCCTCCTCTTTTGCACAAACCACAACGCCGAGCACAGGCGCAAGCCACCCACACCGCGCCCCTCCCCGTCCCGTCTTTGGCCGCCGCTCCTCGTTTCCTCGTTTGCCCCCTCCCATCTCCCGAAATGCCATGCCAGCAGCGTTACGCATGCCCCTCCCACATGCAGGGCACGCCCACCTCCAAACACTGCCAATTCACGGACGCACGCACACACACACACACACACACACACACACACACACACACACACACACACACTCACTCACTCACTCACTTTCTCGACACCTTTCTGTACGGAGGGTGCGTCATCTCGACCGTGACAGAGTGACGGCAACTATCGACGATCCATTTCCCCCCACTGGTAAAACATGTCCACTAACACCTACATACATCATTCAAGTACACAGACAATAGCATACACACAATGGGAGGGCACACGAACATGGACGGCACGGCACTGTCATACACTCTTCCTCAGAACCATATCAACAAACGTTACGTACATCCGGGAAAGCGAAAGCGAACGCGAACGCGAAAGCGAAAGCGAAAGCAAAAGCAAAAGCAAAGGCAAAGCCCAATGCAGCCGTCAAAGGTAACGTTCACCACGGCAGACACTTGCAGCCGCGCCGCCGTTAAACGCATTTCAGTGCGGCTCCAATACGCCTCCGACACGGGAACGTTCCGTTGCTCTACGAATGCGTTTCTCCCCTTTTTCCCTTCCTCTCTCTTTTGCCCCCCCTCCTTGCACTCTTGCCTCCTTCCTCACGTTCTGCCCAGACATTCGACCGATCAAAGTCAACCTTTCGTTACCGTTCTCAGCGCGACGGTGTACAACAGTATGACGGGTGTGCCCAAGACTTCGGTTCAGTTGCGTGACGCCGGTCTATCGCGCCGATCGACAGTTACTCAGGGGGCGACGGATCGGACCACGTCACCGACACACAAAACACTTTCAAACAAACAAATACATACCGGATGGACACAGACAAACACGTGTACAGACATTCGCCAAACAAACGACCGCCGCCGCCGCCGCCGCCGCCGCCGCCGTCGTCGTCTAGCGTCGCGCTTACTGTACTGCACTGGACACGCGTGCATCTTGAATGACGACATCGGTGTGCGTGCGTCGTACGCAATCAGTCAGACACGGCTATCAAACATCAGAGTCGAATGGTACATCATCGTGCGTGTCGCCGTACACGTACAGTACAATACAACAACAATGCGTCTTAATGGCACGTTCATTTCAACGTCACTCACACACCTCCACGCTGCAGTTACGTCGCACCATTGTCAAACTCGGCGTACAGCAAAGGGAATAGTGGGCGGCAAACAAAACCAAACAAAAACATTTCACATTTCACCCTCGCCATGTATGATGTGCAAAAAAACAAACCCGCAAACGGCCGTCGTTACGGTGACACAAAAGTCGCCGATCGCACAGTCCCCCCTCGCAGACGGGTAACACACACACACACACACACACACACACACACACACACACACACACACACACACACACACCAACAACACCAACGGGTCAAAAACCACGCCAACGAGGCGTGCCACCATTCCACGCCACGGCGACCAACCTCGTGGCCGTACCCCGCGCAACACGCTTTGACGCGCCCCCCCACCCACAATCAAAATGCACACATACATCACAGCCGTCCACACAAACAACAACAACAACAATTCCGCCCTTCCCGCAAAAGGCAAGTTGGTGGCCCTGAAAAGGGCCGTTTTGCCGCTCTCGCAACGGAGGAGCCTTCTCCATCCTTCCTTCCTTCCATTCCAGAGCCACCTCCTTACTTGGAGCTCGTGTACTTGGTCACCGCCTTCGTGCCCTCGCTCACGGCGTGCTTGGCCAGCTCGCCAGGCAGCAACAGCCGCACAGCGGTCTGGATCTCGCGGGACGTGATGGTCGAGCGCTTGTTGTAGTGCGCCAGGCGAGAAGCCTCGGCCGCAATGCGCTCGAAAATGTCGTTCAGCACCCGCCGCCAGCCGCCGCCGCACCTTTACCAGCTCGCCCTGTTGCGGCCGCCGACCAATGGGGCGCGCGCGCAACCGGCCGCCGCACCCGAGCCCATAAAGCACCCCCACCCCGGCTGCGCCGGCACGCACTCCGCTGCTCGACTCGCTGCCGCTCGCACCGGTCGTTTTCGTTTCCGTTTCGTGTGCACCGTCGCTAGCCCATCGCCATGTCCGGACGCGGAAAGGGAGGCAAAGTCAAGGGCAAGTCAAAGTCCCGCTCAAGCAGGGCTGGGCTCCAGTTCCCGGTCGGCAGAATCCACCGCCTCCTGCGCAAGGGAAACTACGCAGAGCGCGTCGGCGCCGGGGCGCCCGTCTACCTCGCCGCCGTCATGGAGTACCTCGCGGCTGAGGTGCTCGAGCTGGCCGGAAACGCGGCCCGCGACAACAAGAAGACGCGCATCATCCCGCGCCACCTGCAGCTTGCCATCCGCAACGACGAGGAGCTCAACAAGCTCCTGTCGGGCGTCACCATCGCACAGGGTGGTGTCCTGCCCAACATCCAGGCCGTCCTGCTGCCAAAGAAGACCGAGAAGAAGGCCTAAAGGAGGCCAGGCAATCGCAGCGCCGCGTGCTCCCCTGCACGCAACGCGCTTTGCCGGCTCGGCCCACAACAATCGGCCCTTTTCAGGGCCACCACACAAACCTACGTCCAAAGCAAAATTTCAGTCGTCCTCGCCGCACCTTGTTTTGTTTTAACTTTGCACTGTCACAGCACAGCCGCCGCCGGCGCACGTCCGCCATCTTGTCGTCCACACAGCCCGTGTGGCCCAACACACACACACACACACACACACACACACACACACATTTTGCACGGTCGCAGTCGCCTTCCAAACCGACAACGGCAGCAATAATGACCATTGTTGTTAAAGGGAGGCGTGTCGACACACCGCCCTCCACTCCCGCGCGCAACGGCCGTCGACACGAACGAAACAGCTGATCCGGCCGCCTATGCCCACACGCCTTGCCTCGGAAACCCCAACGCCGCCGCAAACAAACACACAGAGCCAAACCACGCAAGCAAATAATCACCGCCTCTCGCACAACAACACACAGCCCGCCATCTCCGTCGCGATCGATACAAAGACACACAAACCGAAGCAGCTCCACACACAGCCAGCCACATGACACGTTTCCTTTCCTTCTCCCCTCCCAGTCACATCACGTCGCTCAAACGGAAAGAAAGAAAGAAACAAACAAACAAACAACACAGCGCACACACGCAGCAACAACACAGACTCTTTCGCACTTTTCAACTTCCGAACAGTGTGGTGGCCCTGAAAAGGGCCGTTTTCTAGTCTCTCCCACCCACAAGCACGGCCGCGGGAAGGCCAGCGCCCGCTGCGACGCAGCCTAACCGCCGAAACCGTACAGGGTGCGCCCCTGCCTCTTCAGGGCGTACACCACGTCCATGGCCGTCACAGTCTTGCGCTTGGCGTGCTCAGTGTACGTCACCGCGTCGCGGATCACGTTCTCCAGGAACACCTTCAGCACCCCGCGGGTCTCCTCGTAGATCAGACCAGAGATGCGCTTCACGCCGCCCCTGCGAGCCAGGCGGCGGATGGCGGGCTTCGTGATGCCCTGGATGTTGTCGCGCAACACCTTGCGGTGCCGCTTGGCGCCACCCTTGCCGAGCCCCTTTCCTCCCTTGCCGCGGCCTGTCATCCTTCCTTCCTCGGGCAAAGCAAAACGTGCACAAACAGCAGCTGCAGCGGCTGGCGAGTCGGCTACGGTCTGCGCCCAGCGCGCCCGCCGCCCCCCTATATAGACTCTGGCCCGCCCTCCCCCCACCACGCGCAACCGAGGGCATATAAGCGCAGCACGGAGGCGCGCGGGCCCGTTGTCAAGGCAGCACCGGACGCCGCGCCGCACCTAACCTCCACGCACGCCGCTCCGCTACCGCTACCGCTACCGCTACCGCCATGGCCCGCACAAAGCAAACGGCCCGCAAGTCCACCGGCGGAAAGGCGCCGCGCAAACAGCTCGCCACCAAGGCGGCGAGGAAGAGCGCGCCCGCCACCGGAGGCGTCAAGAAGCCCCACCGCTACAGGCCGGGCACCGTCGCCCTGCGAGAAATCAGGCGCTACCAGAAGAGCACAGAGCTGCTCATCCGCAAGCTGCCATTCCAGCGCCTAGTGCGCGAGATCGCCCAGGACTTCAAGACCGACCTGCGCTTCCAGAGCTCCGCAGTCATGGCCCTGCAGGAGGCCAGCGAGGCCTACCTCGTCGGCCTCTTCGAAGACACCAACCTGTGCGCAATCCACGCCAAGCGCGTCACCATCATGCCCAAGGACATCCAGCTCGCGCGCCGCATCCGCGGCGAGCGCGCCTAAACCGCGCCGCGGCACCGCACCGCACAAACAAAAACGGCCCTTTTCAGGGCCACTAACATCTCTCCGTCGCGAGCAAACTTTGTCGGTCGCCTGCCTCTCGCCCCGCAACCCAAAAACAAAAACCACCACTTCCCGTCCGTCCGCCACACCCGCTCACTCTGCCTGCCTGCTAGCAGCGCGCAACAATCACACATCATCCCTCCCCGGCGCTCAAAGCGCACAATACCCAACGGCCGACGTCACACCGCACGGGTGGCTGGCCGGCCGCCGCTTTCGTTTCGAAAACAAAAAAACCCGCACTCCACTCCGACGGCCAACGGCCAGGCAGGCGCGCTCGCTCGCTCTACACGCCACCGAAATCCCCGCCGACTCCTTCCACATCTCAACGTGCCCCCCGTTGCAAAACATAACACACACAAAGGAACAAAACAAAACAAAGACCAGACACGACTCGACTCGACAAGACAGACATCCGAGAAGAACGAACGCAGGCAAGCCAACCAACGTATTCAAACAAAACAACGTGACAGAAAACCAACCGTCGGCCGCCGCCACAAACACGGCGACAATCAACCACGACAACAACAACACCGCTTACCGCTACCGCCGCCCACACCCGCCACCGACCCCCGCAATCCAACCACCACGGCACGCAAACAGCATCCCCACGGGCATACAGACAGACACCCACACCAAACGCAACACGACAATCAAAACCTTCCCCGACGTGCTTTGATGGCCCTGAGAAGGGCCGTTTTGGGCCGCGCGTCTCTTGCGCGCCACTAGACGACGACGGGGGGTGGGGACGACGGAGTCAAGCGCCAAACCCTTCCTTTCCCATCTCTTTCTCCTCTACTCTACTTCTTCTTCTTGGGCGAAGCCTTCGCCTTAGACGGCGTCGTCGCCTTCTTCGGGCGCGGCGCCTTCGGCTTCTTCGTCGGAACCTTGGCGGCCTTCTTCGCCTTCGACGGCGACTTGGCCTTGGCCGGCTTGGCCGCAGCCGCCTTCTTCGCACCCGCGGGAGCGGCCGACGCCGCAGACGCCTTCTTGGCGGCGCCCGCCTTCCGACCGGTCGCCGCCTTCACGCCACCAGCCTTCTTTGCGCCGGCCGCACGGGCGCCCTTCTTCTCCTTGCTGGCCGGAGCGGCGCGCTTCTTCTTGGCACCGCCAGCACGAGCCTTGCCGCCCTCGGCCGCCCCCCCGCCGCCGGCGCCGGCAAGCTTGAACGAGCCGGACGCGCCCTTCCCCTTCGTCTGCACCAGCTCGCCCGCCACGACGGCCGACTTGAGGTACTTCTTGATAAACGGCGCCAGCTTCTCCGCGTCCAGCTTGTAGTGCGCGGCTATGTACTTCTTGATCGCCTGCAGCGACGACCCGCCGCGCTCCTTCAGACTCTTGATGGCGGCCGTCACCATCTCAGAGGTGCGCGGGTGCGCAGGCTTGGCGCGCGGCTTCTTCGCAGACGACGCAGACTTGGCCTTCTTCGTCGTGCCGGTGGCGGCGGGTGCCGCAGCAGTCTCGTTCGTAGCCGCCTGATCTGCCATTTCGACGACGCGCGTAACACACAGCGAGAGCGAGCGGGACGGCAGGCACGCAAGCACAGCACAGCAGCAGAGCAGAGAATCACAAGGCCCAGCCAGTGTCGCGGGCGGGCGCGGACGGCCGAGAGAGCGGCCGCCACTCTGCGCGCCGCCGCGCCGCGCCTCCCGCGCTTGCTACCCCGTCGAGTGAGCGATGTCAGACGGGATGGACGTGTCACTCTGCGCTCGCGCGACCGGAGCACGTGCTCCGGCTGCGCCCGCGTCGGCCGGCCGCGGTCCGATGGGGCTTGCCCCACCGGCCGCCTCGCCATCAGCCGACGCACATACGACGACCGGACCTGTCGCGGGGGGAAGTAATAGTACCCTCGCGGCAGAGCAGCCTTTGGATGCCGATATGGATTACTCTTCGGATATAGATGAAGATACCACCGTGCAGGAGGTCATCAACCGACGACGATCGGAGTTGCGGCGCAGAAGCAGCGCGGACGGCCGCTCTACGTCGGGACGGCTTACACGGAATGAACCGCGGGACGAGGGTTTCCGACAGCCGCCGTTGAAGAAGCAGGCTAGGCCACGGCGACTCGTCGTCGCGAGAGAATTGGAGGTCTCAAACTCCTTCCAGCCGCTGCAGGGCGAAGGGGCCACGCTAGAAGATGCCGCCTCTTCCCTGGCAGAACAGCAGCAACGTCGTGCGATGCAGCAGCGTGCTGATGGCGCGGCACAGCAGCCGCAGCATGAGGGCGAGACGCCCATGGATGACCAGTCGGCCCCCACGCCGACCGCACCACGTCGGAAAATACCGCCGATCTTTCTACAATACAAGGATTCGTACAAGGATTTACATGACTGGCTTAAAACACACTGCCGTCAAGGATTTACAGTCAAACAGTCGGGGGATGGCAACCTGAAGCTTATGCTAGCGTCTACCGAAGACTACATCTTGGTCCACGACATGCTTGGCCAGAAGGGCATCCCGATGTTCACTTTTCCGGCAGTTCGGCCGCCGACGATCAAGGCGCTCATCAAGGGCATCCCTATCACATTGGCGCATGCTGATGTCAAAGAGGAACTGGAGGAACTTGGTTTCGTGGCCTCTCTGATCGAGCACCATCGGATGCCGGGAACCAACCAGCAGACTGGTCATCGGGTGGTTATCCTACCAGATACAGCAGAACATCGCGATATTTTCAACCTGGAACGCTTCTACGGCTTGGAAATCAAAGTGGAAAAGCTCCGGAAGTCCCGTGGCCCGACGCAGTGTTATCGATGCCAAGGGTTCGGCCATGTTGCCAGGTGGTGCACCATGCCCTGGATTTGCGTCAAGTGCGGCGCCAATCATGACAGCAGGACGTGCACAAGAAGCAGAGATCAGCCAGCGACCTGTGGACTTTGCGGGGGCGCTCATCCGGCGAACTTCCGTTCGTGCAGTAAACACAAAGAGGCCAGTCGACGAATGCGCGGTCTTCCGCCTACCTTCAAGCAGACGACGCCCGCCAGTCGCCGCCGACCCAGGCAGCCGCCTCCGCCGCAGACTTCTGATGCCCGCGCCTGGCCCACATTGATGGACCGACGTGCTGCGAAGATCCGCGATGACCTCACTGTGGCGGACGCCCTTCGGCGCTCGATGCAGCCACCAGGATCAACAGCTGCTCAGGCACCGCCTGCGGCACCGCCAGGACAACGCCAGCAGCCACCTCCGGCAATCCGCCCTCAGCACCAGCCAGGTACAGACGATCTCCTGGCCTTGCTGACTCAGATTGCCACCTCGCTCGCCAGCATCACCTCCACGCTGGCTCAACTGCCAACTACCATTGCCGCCACAGTTGAGGCGACACTCACCAGGGCCTTCCCGGCAGCAACAGCAGCACCTCCCGCCGTCAGTCATGGCCAGGATTAGACGGCTTGACGACTTGAGGATTGTGGCATATAATGCCGATGGTCTCACCCATGATGTGCCTGAATTGCAACAATTCTTGACGGACTATAACGTCGATATATGCCTGGTCTGTGAAACATTCTTAAAGCCTGGGATTCGTAGCAACATCCCTAACTACTGTTGCTACCGGACGGACCGGCTGACGAGAGGAGGAGGGACGGCCATCTTCATACGCAGATCTATCCGGCATCATGAGATCCAACCGCCGGCAACGGGACTCATCGAGGCTACAGCAGTCGTTGTGGAAACGAGCACGGGACCCGTCACCTTTGTTGCGGTCTACCGCAGCCCGAGAAGAGTGCTGGACCTCGAAGATGCTCGAGCGCTGCTCCGCATGCCTGGACGCCTTTTCATCGCTGGGGACCTGAATTCCAAGCATGCTGCTTGGAATTCTCAGGCCACCAACTGGAGTGGACGCCTTCTTCTCCGTGCCACCGAGGAAGCACAATCGTATGTTTGCGGCCCGGAAGAGCCCACCTGTTACCCGTCCAACGGCCGCCCGGACGTGCTTGATGTGGCCATCACCAAGGGTCTTCCGCAGCATCTGACAGCTGAGGTGGTCCATGCACTGAATTCGAACCACCTCCCAGTGCTCTTCACCCTCCAAGTTGCCCCGGACCATTCCTCCGGCTGCCTCAACTACCGAAGAACGAACTGGACCAGCTTCCAGGAACGGCTCACCCACTCCATTGACACCGTGCGTGCTGCAGAAGACATCAATGGTGATTCCATCGACCACTTCGTTGCTGACGTCACGGATGCGCTCGTCCATGCTACGCCTCCGCCGAAACCTACTACCGTCCCCGCTCCAGGACTGCCTCCAGACATCTTGGACTCGATCCGGCTGCGCAATCGGCTGTGTCGTGAGTGGCGGATTACCCGGAATCGCGACCTGAAGCGGCACATCAACCTCCTCCGGCGGGACATCAAGGCCAGACTCATCGCGCATAGGAATCAGCGATGGGCTGAGAAACTTCGATCATTCACACCTGACCCGATGAATTTTCAGTCAATCCGCTTCTTCACACAACGACGCACCCGGATCCCGCCTCTTGCAACGGCTGCTGGTGATGTCTTCCGGCCCGACGATAAGGCGAATGCATTGGCTGACGCCTTCGAAGCCAACTTTCGCCCGCTCGACGAGGGAGTTGACCCCCAACGGGTTGCACACATTGAACGCGACGTGGAGGCGCTGCTTCAAGATGTGGAGGAGGAAGCCGACCCCATTCCGCCCGTCACGCCTCAGGAAGTTCACGAGGGCTTACGGACTCTGCCTGCCAACAAAGCCCCTGGTGTCGATGCCATCCCAGGCTTGGTCCTGAAGCAGCTGCCCTGGACGGCGATTGTGTATCTGGCAGCCATCTTTTCGTGGATCCTGCGAACTGCGAATTATCCACGCGCCTGGAAGCATTCCATCGTGGTGGCAGTACCTAAGCCTGGGAAAGACCGCCGCCACCCATCCAACTATAGGCCGATCAGCTTGCTACCCCATCTCAGCAAACTGTTCGAGAGGCTCCTGCTTCGCCGGTTACAAGTCCACATCGATGCTGAGGAACTCATGCCGCCGGAACAGTTCGGCTTTCGCAGTGGCCACTCCACCACGATGCAGATCCTTCGGGCTGTTGAATATATCGCCCAGACGTTCAACCAGCGCGACTATTGTGGGGCAGTCCTCTTCGACGTCAAGAAGGCGTTCGATAGCGTCTGGCACCAGGGACTCTTATGGAAAATACACCGACTGCACTTCCCGAAGGCCTACGTCCGTCTGATTGCGTCCTACTTGGAACACCGCACCTTTGCTGTACGAGTAGAAGATCGCCTCTCCAACGCCCGCCCTATCCGAGCTGGCGTCCCTCAAGGCTCTGTACTCGGACCGGTCCTCTACTGCTTGTTTACGTCGGACCTGCCAACACCTCCACGGGTCGAAAAAGCTGTGTACGCGGACGACACGATGTTGTTCTCTAGAAGTCGGTGGCGCGAGGTGCTGATCCCTCGCCTTCAGGCAGCTTGTCACGCCTTGCAAGATTGGGCTGCGAAATGGCGCATTGCATTTAATCCAGCGAAGACGCAGGCCATTGTCTTCACGAGGAAGAGGACTGCACCGGAACGACGACTCCGCCTCTACGACGTCGAAATACCGTGGAGTGACACCGTCCGCTACCTGGGGGTCCTCCTGGACAAGAGGTTGACCTGGAAGCCTCACATTGATGACGTGAGGCTCAAGGTTATTCAACGGATGGGCGCTCTCTACCCATTCCTCAATGAACACTCTGAGTTGACGCCGGCGAATGGCCTTCTCATCTTTCGCCTCTACCTCCGCCCGCTGTTTGATTATGCGTGCGAGGTCTGGGGCTGCGCAGCGAGGACACATCTTCAACGCCTCCAGAGTCTGCAAAACAAGATCCTGCGGCGGGTCTTCCATGTGCACTCGCAGTTCCCCCATGAATACCTCCACGAGGCAGCCGACGAGGACACCGTGCTGGAAAGGCACAAGAAGAGTGCCAGACGGTTCTATACCCGGACGAGGGTTTCTACGAACCCCCTCATCAGAGCGCTGGGAGCTCCTGCTAATCCCAGAGACCGCTATCGACGGCCAGTGGCCATGCTCGACAGATGAAGACTTGAAGCAGAAAAGCACTGCCATCCCCCTTCATACCCTGACGCCCAAAGGAAGCCCAACACCTGATGAAAACATGACGTCCCGCACACACTGATGTTACACATTAAATAAAGATGACACCATACCCACATGACACCTCAGCAGAAGCAGAAAATGCCGCAAGGTAAACTCTGCACCAAGCAGCTAATTTAAGTTAGCCTTAAGTACGCGGATGGAGCGCTTGCTACCGCCCAACGTCCGACAGCCTGTGCGGAGCAGCCCCAAACCTGCGCCACAACCGCCCGCGCCTTTCAAACCACCGAGGATGGGGCTACACACAGCCACACCACAGTCGCCAACCAGTCGCCACGGCAGCGCCGCAAACCACGGCCAAACTGCAGCTACCGCGCGCTACAGCCTGGGTCGGCCCGCCGAGAATCGCCGCCCCCGCCCAAATGCCGCCCCCACAGCCCCAGCCGACGACCCGCCACAATGGCCAAACCTTCGGCAAAACTCCCACACCGTCGCCGCGGCAGCCCGGCCAGCGCGGCCGGCGCCACAGCCACACAAGCCGAGGCGTGCGGCGATGACGGCCGTGCAAACGCGCCTCCGCCGCCCCATCGCCTTCCGTCGCCCTCCCGCCGTTTCCCGATCGGCCCGCAGCCGTCGGGCCACATCGCGCGCCGTCCTCCTCCTCTCGCCCGCCAACATTCACAGCCGTTTCTCAACAATTGCCCGCCGCAAACGGACGCCGCCTGCGCAACAGGCGCCGCCGCCCCTCGCCGCTTCCGACCCGACCCAACCCCTCGACCGAGGCAAACCGCAATCCGAATCTACAGACCAACCCAATCTGCCGTCAAGCACACACGACAGCCGACCTTACACGTTACGCGTTACACATTACGTTTACACGTCTACGTTAGGTTAGGTTAGGTGGACGTGGGTTAGGTTAAGGGGACTTGGGTTAGGTTAAGCGTCAAACTTAGGTTAAGCATTCAAACACGTCAGGCGTCAGAGGTTAGGTTAGGTTAGGTTAGGTTAGGTTAGGTTACACGTTAGGTTAAGGGGTCAGTGCTAGGTTAAGAAGCGTCAAACGTAGGTTAAAAAAGCGTTCAAACGTGAGGCGTGAGCCGGACAGCTTACCTTACGTAGACGTTAGGGGCTCACAGGCTGAGCTCACCTCGCCACACCACAGGTTCGGTTCGGTTCGGTTCGGTTCGCTCGGCTCAGCGTAAAGCGCCGAGGTCAGGGTTACGTTCGTTCACCTTCGGGCGCCACACTTTCGGTTGAAAGGTCGCGACGGGACGACGTCGGCAGGCACGCCGCAAACGAACAAAAACGTACAGACGACGTCGGAAACCGCCGACAGACGGGGGAGCAGCACGACCACGACCAGACACCGAGCGCGAACGAGACACACGCGAACCACCCCCACCGGCCAAAGGGCACCACACAACAACCCAGAGCACCACGTGTCGACACCAGAGCAACCCGCCGCTCACGCGACATGGCTGGCACCGAAGGGCAACCGCCCGCAACTGCGCTTTCCGCGCCGGCCCGGATGCACGTCGTGCTACAACAACACCGCTACCGTACACAGCCGCTGTTCACAACATCACTATCAATGGCGCGCCCGCGGCTCGCCGCCGTCGCAGTCGCAGCCCCAACGCCAGCACTTTTGCACCACCATTCACACGCACCGCAACACAGCTCGCCGACACAGCCGAACAAAACAAACACCACACAACAACAGCAACAACGCCGCCGCCTCTACTTGTGCCGGCGACCCACCCCGCCGATGGCGCACCTTTCGCCAGCCGGCAATCGACACACACGCACCCACCCACCGGGGCCCAGTGCAAAAAAAAAACAAAAAAAAACACACAAAAACAAAAAAACAAAACAACACAAACGACACGGGAAGCGCACACCGCCACTTCGCGCGCACGCCACCAACCAGTCGTCGTCTCAAAATAACAAACACAAACAAAATAAACTAACAACTAGGGCAACACAAAACAAAAACGCCTCGCACGAACCGCCCACAAAAAGGACAAGCACACGCACAGCCTCTGCTGACGACCACGACGCAGCGGCACGCTGCTCCTGTCCCGCGCCACGCGCCCCGCGCCCCGCGCCCCACTCGATTCACAACTCACGCGACACCGTCAACGACGGGCTCGCTTCCCGCAACCTACCACCTTTCCGCCACGACGCACAGCCCCAGCCCCACCCGACGACTGCACTTTCACCACCGCCTCCCCCTTCCCCCCCAAAACACACACACACAGCCAGCCAAAAACGCACTCGCGACCCACACATGCACGTGCATCGGCACACGCCAACCAGTCAACGTCGACAACCACACGCAAGGCTCGAAACGAAAACGAAACCGGCGTCCTTCCACGTTGCCATCAAGCTACGCGACACAAGACACAAGGAACCAACACAACAGCCGGCCCCACTAATTCCCACTCTCACGCCGCAAAAAGCACACCGAAACCGCCAAACACGCACGCACATTCCCCTTCGCACTGACACCACCGACCGGCTCGCTACCACACACCTCTCGGCAGCCGTTTCACGCCAATTCGCCACACCGCCCACACAGTCGACAAGCGCCCGCCCTGTACGGCACACGCAACGACGCAGCGCAGCAAAGGGCGCCCGCAACACATACCTCTCCGCCGCCCGACGCGCCAACCGCCACACCACACCGCCAGCCACTCGCAAATTGTGCACTGCCACCAGCCACACGTCCAACACGCCGCGCCGCCTCCGGCCACCCGCCAGGGGGCGCTCACGTCCGCGACAACAGCGCGGCCCGCCGGGCCGGGCCGGGCCGAACCGAACCGAGCCGCCGCTGCTCTGCACTCGGCACGGCCACACCCTGCTGCAGACCGGGCTCGTCCCTCTGTACGCGTCTGCCTGCGCATCAACACAACACGACCTTTTTTTTTTTTTTTTTTTTTTTTCCTCTCTACCGCCAACCCTTCTTCTCGCGTTTTACTCGTTGTTGCAGCAGCGGCGCACACCTACACATCCACAGCCCCAGCCGAGCCGGCCTCACCTCAGGGCCCGCCGCCAGCGTCTCCTCCTCGGGCACAGGTGCGGTGCTGTGGCCGCCCATCCAACCGCATTGCTGGCCGTCCAGCCACCAGGCGTTCCCACTGCCGCGAGCCACGCCGCGCACCGACCCTGCTGCAGAAAACGAAGCATAGCCAGAGACCGACCGATACACAAAGCAAGCCGTCGCCTCGCCTCTTGTCCTTCCTGCCTTCCTTCCGCCCCCGCCCTTCTCACACCACCGCCTCTCCACTTTCGCCCCCCCCCCCCTCCTTTTTTTTTTTTTTTTTTGTTGTTTTCTTCTTTCTTTCTTTCTTTCTTTGGCCCTCTCTCCTTCCCGCCATGGCGGTTACGGCACCGCCTGCAGCGGCAGATTGTTTGCGCCCACACGCCTACTCCTACCACCATTAACCTTGCCCTGCCCTGCCCTGCCCATCAACGTCGCAGTCGAACCGACGCTTGCCAACACACTGCCCACGTTCCTTTCTCTTTTCGGCCTACGCCCATTACGCGCCGCCGCCACAGCACCTTCCCTTCCCACAACACACCGACGTCATCACACGCACCCAACACAGGGGCCACGACCGTGTTCCTCGCCCACTCCCATCCCGCACGGTACGCACATTCCCAACTACTACCGCGCACCCTCCCTTTCCAATCTGTGTGTCTCTGTGTCTGTGTCCTGTCCGCGCGTGACGCCTCTCAACATCCGCCGTCCCCCGTCCCGTTTTCGCCCCCATGCCGTCGTCGCGCCGCCTCCTCCCCGTCCACCGCCGCCCCTGTCCGCCCCGCACCACACCATACACCGCTGCTTGTCCCGGCCGTTGCCACCAAAGGCGCCGACCGCAAACGCGCCACGCCGCAGCCCCCGTGCGTCTCGCGCTCGCTTGCATCTCCGTGCCGACGCTGCCTCTCTTCCCGCTCGCACTCGACCTCGACAACACAGTCTTTGGCTCCGCCACTGCGTGTTCCGGTGGTACGCACGCTGCAACACGTATGTATTCATTACCAGAGCGATGGCGAGGCATGACAGCATCTCTGTCTGACCAGAGAGTTCTTTATCGCTGCTAGTCGGCGCTTGGACCGCGCCAGACGACAGTAGTGGCACGCACCGGGTCGCCAGGAACAGTTGTTATATATATTGTAGCGCGAGTCGGGAGAGGTAGTAGTCGGTCGACAGTAGTAGCGGGTGGACGGTTGTACTGAGCGGGCGTCGGCGGCGTGCTCTGCTCGTCTCGCGACTCTGGTCACGGTTCGGGACGATGTATAGTATATTGTGTGTTATAATCAAAAGGTGGTGTGACGCTGCATTGCGCAAATCTGATAACGTATGTTCATTGTACTTATTTCGTTCAACAACAAAAGCCCCACTATTACTTTTTTTCTAAAGTAACTTTTGTCTCTTAACGAAAAACATTCACTTTTTAAAGACTACTTCCTATGGCATTTCCCTCCAAGGAGTGCAATTAATTACCAGCCAGCACTCATTCATTGCACACAGCTGTGTAAGGGGTATCTACAATTGAGGAGCGGATATAAATGCAATTTTTTGTTTTTTTTTTTTGTGTGTGTGTGTTGTAACCTCCCAGCAAAATTTAAAATAATGGACAATGTTATTTACGGATGCTAATGGACATTGCGCTAATTGTAACCTCGCCCACAATGAGAGGTATTGAAAATGGCAACAAAAATGTGAAATTCGCAATCTGACTCAAATATAAAGTCTTCACACAACATTTAAAAACGTCCGTTCAGTGACAAGAAACTTCAATTAAACCGAAATATCGGTCTTTGGCCCTGTGCAAAACAATCAGAATTAAAGTCTTACCTCCGAATAAATGGATGTCACATTTCTGCTCTGGTTGTTGCGCAGCGCTTGGACGAACTGCATTGCAAATAATAATATTCTCTTTTTTTGTGATTTTAGTGACATTTTTCTTCAAAGAAGTGGAATGAAGTGTGAAGTGCAACGAACTCTTTAGTTCAATAAAAAATTAAATGTTTGAAAAATGCTTTTGAAATAAAAATTATTATTGGGCAACTTGTTGGAGAATAATTACAATAAATACACTTTTTCATTATCTAATGATTATATTAATTAACAGTATACCTTATTCACCATCTTGACCAGTGTTGCCGACCGCCTACATCACACAACCGCACGACTACTGACAGAGTACAGCCCTCAACTACACAGAGCTACGGACTCGCAACGACTACTACTGACTGACTGACTGACTGACTGAGAACCGCTCGCAACACTCGCGCAGTCCAGCGCAAACTCTCTGGTCACAGATGCTACAATGTCTCGCCATCGCTACTATGTTACATACGTGTTTCAGTGTCTTTTTCATTGGGGTAACGATCTTTGGCTCTTTCTATTCTGAATACAGGGCCAAAGGTCAACGCTGCTGCCCTTATACAATTTATCAGGTTTCATTATGTCTGTTGCAATGTTACATACGGTTCACTCTTTCATTAATATTATCGTTGGGTTTGTTTTGTAGGGACGTTAGTTAACATTCTGGCACATTTTTATTATCATCGGACTCTCTGCTATTTGTGCAGGGAGGTTATACCTGGGTCCATTTCCATTTCCATTTACATTTTAATATTGATAGACTTTTTGTTTTCTTTTTTGTTTCTTGTTGTTTTTCCTTCTTTTTTCTTGTTGTTTTTTTTTTGTTTTGTTTTTCCCGCTCTCACCACCACCGCCGCATCACGCCTTCCGTTTTCTTGGTTTCTTTTCTGTTCTTCAACTGCTTCAACATCACCGCGCCCCATTTCCACACCACAGCCATCAGCCTCCAAGACGGGCGGGCGCAGTGTGCCATTTCCGGCGCACGAGCACACCCGTACGGTACTCTCCTCGCCCCCACGCCACCAACAACACAGCGACCACGCGGCTTTCAGGCACGGCACGGCACGGCACGGCACGGCACGGCACGGCACGGCACGGCACGGCACGGCACGGCACCGGCGAAATGCGCCGCCCCCGCCCCTCCGCGCATCCGTCCGTCTCGCCACGTTCACTGACAGCCGCGTCTGCGGCTACACCACGACAACCACAACACAACACCGCTCCCCTCCCTGGCAACTCACATTGTTTTTCTCCTCCTCTTTTGCACAAACCACAACGCCGAGCACAGGCGCAAGCCACCCACACCGCGCCCCTCCCCGTCCCGTCTTTGGCCGCCGCTCCTCGTTTCCTCGTTTGCCCCCTCCCATCTCCCGAAATGCCATGCCAGCAGCGTTACGCATGCCCCTCCCACATGCAGGGCACGCCCACCTCCAAACACTGCCAATTCACGGACGCACGCACACACACACACACACACACACACACACACACACACACACACACACACACTCACTCACTCACTCACTTTCTCGACACCTTTCTGTACGGAGGGTGCGTCATCTCGACCGTGACAGAGTGACGGCAACTATCGACGATCCATTTCCCCCCACTGGTAAAACATGTCCACTAACACCTACATACATCATTCAAGTACACAGACAATAGCATACACACAATGGGAGGGCACACGAACATGGACGGCACGGCACTGTCATACACTCTTCCTCAGAACCATATCAACAAACGTTACGTACATCCGGGAAAGCGAAAGCGAACGCGAACGCGAAAGCGAAAGCGAAAGCAAAAGCAAAAGCAAAGGCAAAGCCCAATGCAGCCGTCAAAGGTAACGTTCACCACGGCAGACACTTGCAGCCGCGCCGCCGTTAAACGCATTTCAGTGCGGCTCCAATACGCCTCCGACACGGGAACGTTCCGTTGCTCTACGAATGCGTTTCTCCCCTTTTTCCCTTCCTCTCTCTTTTGCCCCCCCTCCTTGCACTCTTGCCTCCTTCCTCACGTTCTGCCCAGACATTCGACCGATCAAAGTCAACCTTTCGTTACCGTTCTCAGCGCGACGGTGTACAACAGTATGACGGGTGTGCCCAAGACTTCGGTTCAGTTGCGTGACGCCGGTCTATCGCGCCGATCGACAGTTACTCAGGGGGCGACGGATCGGACCACGTCACCGACACACAAAACACTTTCAAACAAACAAATACATACCGGATGGACACAGACAAACACGTGTACAGACATTCGCCAAACAAACGACCGCCGCCGCCGCCGCCGCCGCCGCCGCCGTCGTCGTCTAGCGTCGCGCT
Source organism: Schistocerca serialis cubense (assembly GCF_023864345.2). Taxonomy (NCBI): domain Eukaryota; kingdom Metazoa; phylum Arthropoda; class Insecta; order Orthoptera; family Acrididae; genus Schistocerca; species Schistocerca serialis. The sequence goes on from NW_026047602.1 coordinate 207,351, forward strand.
TACTGTACTGCACTGGACACGCGTGCATCTTGAATGACGACATCGGTGTGCGTGCGTCGTACGCAATCAGTCAGACACGGCTATCAAACATCAGAGTCGAATGGTACATCATCGTGCGTGTCGCCGTACACGTACAGTACAATACAACAACAATGCGTCTTAATGGCACGTTCATTTCAACGTCACTCACACACCTCCACGCTGCAGTTACGTCGCACCATTGTCAAACTCGGCGTACAGCAAAGGGAATAGTGGGCGGCAAACAAAACCAAACAAAAACATTTCACATTTCACCCTCGCCATGTATGATGTGCAAAAAAACAAACCCGCAAACGGCCGTCGTTACGGTGACACAAAAGTCGCCGATCGCACAGTCCCCCCTCGCAGACGGGTAACACACACACACACACACACACACACACACACACACACACACACACACACACACCAACAACACCAACGGGTCAAAAACCACGCCAACGAGGCGTGCCACCATTCCACGCCACGGCGACCAACCTCGTGGCCGTACCCCGCGCAACACGCTTTGACGCGCCCCCCCACCCACAATCAAAATGCACACATACATCACAGCCGTCCACACAAACAACAACAACAACAATTCCGCCCTTCCCGCAAAAGGCAAGTTGGTGGCCCTGAAAAGGGCCGTTTTGCCGCTCTCGCAACGGAGGAGCCTTCTCCATCCTTCCTTCCTTCCATTCCAGAGCCACCTCCTTACTTGGAGCTCGTGTACTTGGTCACCGCCTTCGTGCCCTCGCTCACGGCGTGCTTGGCCAGCTCGCCAGGCAGCAACAGCCGCACAGCGGTCTGGATCTCGCGGGACGTGATGGTCGAGCGCTTGTTGTAGTGCGCCAGGCGAGAAGCCTCGGCCGCAATGCGCTCGAAAATGTCGTTCACGAAGCTGTTCATGATGCTCATCGCCTTCGACGAGATGCCCGTGTCAGGGTGCACCTGCTTCAGCACCTTGTAGATGTAGATGGCATAGCTCTCCTTCCTCTTGCGCTTCTTCTTCTTGTCGCCCTTCGAAATGTTCTTCTGCGCCTTGCCAGCCTTCTTGGCGGCCTTCCCGCTAGTCTTGGGCGGCATCTCGAACCAACGTACGGCAGCAGCAACACCAGTAGCAAGCGCTCCGCTCTAGTCAGCGTCTCCCCACACAGTGGCACCCGCCGCCAGCCGCCGCCGCACCTTTACCAGCTCGCCCTGTTGCGGCCGCCGACCAATGGGGCGCGCGCGCAACCGGCCGCCGCACCCGAGCCCATAAAGCACCCCCACCCCGGCTGCGCCGGCACGCACTCCGCTGCTCGACTCGCTGCCGCTCGCACCGGTCGTTTTCGTTTACGTTTCGTGTGCACCGTCGCTAGCCCATCGCCATGTCCGGACGCGGAAAGGGAGGCAAAGTCAAGGGCAAGTCAAAGTCCCGCTCAAGCAGGGCTGGGCTCCAGTTCCCGGTCGGCAGAATCCACCGCCTCCTGCGCAAGGGAAACTACGCAGAGCGCGTCGGCGCCGGGGCGCCCGTCTACCTCGCCGCCGTCATGGAGTACCTCGCGGCTGAGGTGCTCGAGCTGGCCGGAAACGCGGCCCGCGACAACAAGAAGACGCGCATCATCCCGCGCCACCTGCAGCTTGCCATCCGCAACGACGAGGAGCTCAACAAGCTCCTGTCGGGCGTCACCATCGCACAGGGTGGTGTCCTGCCCAACATCCAGGCCGTCCTGCTGCCAAAGAAGACCGAGAAGAAGGCCTAAAGGAGGCCAGGCAATCGCAGCGCCGCGTGCTCCCCTGCACGCAACGCGCTTTGCCGGCTCGGCCCACAACAATCGGCCCTTTTCAGGGCCACCACACAAACCTACGTCCAAAGCAAAATTTCAGTCGTCCTCGCCGCACCTTGTTTTGTTTTAACTTTGCACTGTCACAGCACAGCCGCCGCCGGCGCACGTCCGCCATCTTGTCGTCCACACAGCCCGTGTGGCCCAACACACACACACACACACACACACACACACACACACATTTTGCACGGTCGCAGTCGCCTTCCAAACCGACAACGGCAGCAATAATGACCATTGTTGTTAAAGGGAGGCGTGTCGACACACCGCCCTCCACTCCCGCGCGCAACGGCCGTCGACACGAACGAAACAGCTGATCCGGCCGCCTATGCCCACACGCCTTGCCTCGGAAACCCCAACGCCGCCGCAAACAAACACACAGAGCCAAACCACGCAAGCAAATAATCACCGCCTCTCGCACAACAACACACAGCCCGCCATCTCCGTCGCGATCGATACAAAGACACACAAACCGAAGCAGCTCCACACACAGCCAGCCACATGACACGTTTCCTTTCCTTCTCCCCTCCCAGTCACATCACGTCGCTCAAACGGAAAGAAAGAAAGAAACAAACAAACAAACAACACAGCGCACACACGCAGCAACAACACAGACTCTTTCGCACTTTTCAACTTCCGAACAGTGTGGTGGCCCTGAAAAGGGCCGTTTTCTAGTCTCTCCCACCCACAAGCACGGCCGCGGGAAGGCCAGCGCCCGCTGCGACGCAGCCTAACCGCCGAAACCGTACAGGGTGCGCCCCTGCCTCTTCAGGGCGTACACCACGTCCATGGCCGTCACAGTCTTGCGCTTGGCGTGCTCAGTGTACGTCACCGCGTCGCGGATCACGTTCTCCAGGAACACCTTCAGCACCCCGCGGGTCTCCTCGTAGATCAGACCAGAGATGCGCTTCACGCCGCCCCTGCGAGCCAGGCGGCGGATGGCGGGCTTCGTGATGCCCTGGATGTTGTCGCGCAACACCTTGCGGTGCCGCTTGGCGCCACCCTTGCCGAGCCCCTTTCCTCCCTTGCCGCGGCCTGTCATCCTTCCTTCCTCGGGCAAAGCAAAACGTGCACAAACAGCAGCTGCAGCGGCTGGCGAGTCGGCTACGGTCTGCGCCCAGCGCGCCCGCCGCCCCCCTATATAGACTCTGGCCCGCCCTCCCCCCACCACGCGCAACCGAGGGCATATAAGCGCAGCACGGAGGCGCGCGGGCCCGTTGTCAAGGCAGCACCGGACGCCGCGCCGCACCTAACCTCCACGCACGCCGCTCCGCTACCGCTACCGCTACCGCTACCGCCATGGCCCGCACAAAGCAAACGGCCCGCAAGTCCACCGGCGGAAAGGCGCCGCGCAAACAGCTCGCCACCAAGGCGGCGAGGAAGAGCGCGCCCGCCACCGGAGGCGTCAAGAAGCCCCACCGCTACAGGCCGGGCACCGTCGCCCTGCGAGAAATCAGGCGCTACCAGAAGAGCACAGAGCTGCTCATCCGCAAGCTGCCATTCCAGCGCCTAGTGCGCGAGATCGCCCAGGACTTCAAGACCGACCTGCGCTTCCAGAGCTCCGCAGTCATGGCCCTGCAGGAGGCCAGCGAGGCCTACCTCGTCGGCCTCTTCGAAGACACCAACCTGTGCGCAATCCACGCCAAGCGCGTCACCATCATGCCCAAGGACATCCAGCTCGCGCGCCGCATCCGCGGCGAGCGCGCCTAAACCGCGCCGCGGCACCGCACCGCACAAACAAAAACGGCCCTTTTCAGGGCCACTAACATCTCTCCGTCGCGAGCAAACTTTGTCGGTCGCCTGCCTCTCGCCCCGCAACCCAAAAACAAAAACCACCACTTCCCGTCCGTCCGCCACACCCGCTCACTCTGCCTGCCTGCTAGCAGCGCGCAACAATCACACATCATCCCTCCCCGGCGCTCAAAGCGCACAATACCCAACGGCCGACGTCACACCGCACGGGTGGCTGGCCGGCCGCCGCTTTCGTTTCGAAAACAAAAAAACCCGCACTCCACTCCGACGGCCAACGGCCAGGCAGGCGCGCTCGCTCGCTCTACACGCCACCGAAATCCCCGCCGACTCCTTCCACATCTCAACGTGCCCCCCGTTGCAAAACATAACACACACAAAGGAACAAAACAAAACAAAGACCAGACACGACTCGACTCGACAAGACAGACATCCGAGAAGAACGAACGCAGGCAAGCCAACCAACGTATTCAAACAAAACAACGTGACAGAAAACCAACCGTCGGCCGCCGCCACAAACACGGCGACAATCAACCACGACAACAACAACACCGCTTACCGCTACCGCCGCCCACACCCGCCACCGACCCCCGCAATCCAACCACCACGGCACGCAAACAGCATCCCCACGGGCATACAGACAGACACCCACACCAAACGCAACACGACAATCAAAACCTTCCCCGACGTGCTTTGATGGCCCTGAGAAGGGCCGTTTTGGGCCGCGCGTCTCTTGCGCGCCACTAGACGACGACGGGGGGTGGGGACGACGGAGTCAAGCGCCAAACCCTTCCTTTCCCATCTCTTTCTCCTCTACTCTACTTCTTCTTCTTGGGCGAAGCCTTCGCCTTAGACGGCGTCGTCGCCTTCTTCGGGCGCGGCGCCTTCGGCTTCTTCGTCGGAACCTTGGCGGCCTTCTTCGCCTTCGACGGCGACTTGGCCTTGGCCGGCTTGGCCGCAGCCGCCTTCTTCGCACCCGCGGGAGCGGCCGACGCCGCAGACGCCTTCTTGGCGGCGCCCGCCTTCCGACCGGTCGCCGCCTTCACGCCACCAGCCTTCTTTGCGCCGGCCGCACGGGCGCCCTTCTTCTCCTTGCTGGCCGGAGCGGCGCGCTTCTTCTTGGCACCGCCAGCACGAGCCTTGCCGCCCTCGGCCGCCCCCCCGCCGCCGGCGCCGGCAAGCTTGAACGAGCCGGACGCGCCCTTCCCCTTCGTCTGCACCAGCTCGCCCGCCACGACGGCCGACTTGAGGTACTTCTTGATAAACGGCGCCAGCTTCTCCGCGTCCAGCTTGTAGTGCGCGGCTATGTACTTCTTGATCGCCTGCAGCGACGACCCGCCGCGCTCCTTCAGACTCTTGATGGCGGCCGTCACCATCTCAGAGGTGCGCGGGTGCGCAGGCTTGGCGCGCGGCTTCTTCGCAGACGACGCAGACTTGGCCTTCTTCGTCGTGCCGGTGGCGGCGGGTGCCGCAGCAGTCTCGTTCGTAGCCGCCTGATCTGCCATTTCGACGACGCGCGTAACACACAGCGAGAGCGAGCGGGACGGCAGGCACGCAAGCACAGCACAGCAGCAGAGCAGAGAATCACAAGGCCCAGCCAGTGTCGCGGGCGGGCGCGGACGGCCGAGAGAGCGGCCGCCACTCTGCGCGCCGCCGCGCCGCGCCTCCCGCGCTTGCTACCGCCCAACGTCCGACAGCCTGTGCGGAGCAGCCCCAAACCTGCGCCACAACCGCCCGCGCCTTTCAAACCACCGAGGATGGGGCTACACACAGCCACACCACAGTCGCCAACCAGTCGCCACGGCAGCGCCGCAAACCACGGCCAAACTGCAGCTACCGCGCGCTACAGCCTGGGTCGGCCCGCCGAGAATCGCCGCCCCCGCCCAAATGCCGCCCCCACAGCCCCAGCCGACGACCCGCCACAATGGCCAAACCTTCGGCAAAACTCCCACACCGTCGCCGCGGCAGCCCGGCCAGCGCGGCCGGCGCCACAGCCACACAAGCCGAGGCGTGCGGCGATGACGGCCGTGCAAACGCGCCTCCGCCGCCCCATCGCCTTCCGTCGCCCTCCCGCCGTTTCCCGATCGGCCCGCAGCCGTCGGGCCACATCGCGCGCCGTCCTCCTCCTCTCGCCCGCCAACATTCACAGCCGTTTCTCAACAATTGCCCGCCGCAAACGGACGCCGCCTGCGCAACAGGCGCCGCCGCCCCTCGCCGCTTCCGACCCGACCCAACCCCTCGACCGAGGCAAACCGCAATCCGAATCTACAGACCAACCCAATCTGCCGTCAAGCACACACGACAGCCGACCTTACACGTTACGCGTTACACATTACGTTTACACGTCTACGTTAGGTTAGGTTAGGTGGACGTGGGTTAGGTTAAGGGGACTTGGGTTAGGTTAAGCGTCAAACTTAGGTTAAGCATTCAAACACGTCAGGCGTCAGAGGTTAGGTTAGGTTAGGTTAGGTTAGGTTAGGTTACACGTTAGGTTAAGGGGTCAGTGCTAGGTTAAGAAGCGTCAAACGTAGGTTAAAAAAGCGTTCAAACGTGAGGCGTGAGCCGGACAGCTTACCTTACGTAGACGTTAGGGGCTCACAGGCTGAGCTCACCTCGCCACACCACAGGTTCGGTTCGGTTCGGTTCGGTTCGCTCGGCTCAGCGTAAAGCGCCGAGGTCAGGGTTACGTTCGTTCACCTTCGGGCGCCACACTTTCGGTTGAAAGGTCGCGACGGGACGACGTCGGCAGGCACGCCGCAAACGAACAAAAACGTACAGACGACGTCGGAAACCGCCGACAGACGGGGGAGCAGCACGACCACGACCAGACACCGAGCGCGAACGAGACACACGCGAACCACCCCCACCGGCCAAAGGGCACCACACAACAACCCAGAGCACCACGTGTCGACACCAGAGCAACCCGCCGCTCACGCGACATGGCTGGCACCGAAGGGCAACCGCCCGCAACTGCGCTTTCCGCGCCGGCCCGGATGCACGTCGTGCTACAACAACACCACTACCGTACACAGCCGCTGTTCACAACATCACTATCAATGGCGCGCCCGCGGCTCGCCGCCGTCGCAGTCGCAGCCCCAACGCCAGCACTTTTGCACCACCATTCACACGCACCGCAACACAGCTCGCCGACACAGCCGAACAAAACAAACACCACACAACAACAGCAACAACGCCGCCGCCTCTACTTGTGCCGGCGACCCACCCCGCCGATGGCGCACCTTTCGCCAGCCGGCAATCGACACACACGCACCCACCCACCGGGGCCCAGTGCAAAAAAAAAACAAAAAAAACACACAAAAACAAAAAAACAAAACAACACAAACGACACGGGAAGCGCACACCGCCACTTCGCGCGCACGCCACCAACCAGTCGTCGTCTCAAAATAACAAACACAAACAAAATAAACTAACAACTAGGGCAACACAAAACAAAAACGCCTCGCACGAACCGCCCACAAAAAGGACAAGCACACGCACAGCCTCTGCTGACGACCACGACGCAGCGGCACGCTGCTCCTGTCCCGCGCCACGCGCCCCGCGCCCCGCGCCCCACTCGATTCACAACTCACGCGACACCGTCAACGACGGGCTCGCTTCCCGCAACCTACCACCTTTCCGCCACGACGCACAGCCCCAGCCCCACCCGACGACTGCACTTTCACCACCGCCTCCCCCTTCCCCCCCAAAACACACACACACAGCCAGCCAAAAACGCACTCGCGACCCACACATGCACGTGCATCGGCACACGCCAACCAGTCAACGTCGACAACCACACGCAAGGCTCGAAACGAAAACGAAACCGGCGTCCTTCCACGTTGCCATCAAGCTACGCGACACAAGACACAAGGAACCAACACAACAGCCGGCCCCACTAATTCCCACTCTCACGCCGCAAAAAGCACACCGAAACCGCCAAACACGCACGCACATTCCCCTTCGCACTGACACCACCGACCGGCTCGCTACCACACACCTCTCGGCAGCCGTTTCACGCCAATTCGCCACACCGCCCACACAGTCGACAAGCGCCCGCCCTGTACGGCACACGCAACGACGCAGCGCAGCAAAGGGCGCCCGCAACACATACCTCTCCGCCGCCCGACGCGCCAACCGCCACACCACACCGCCAGCCACTCGCAAATTGTGCACTGCCACCAGCCACACGTCCAACACGCCGCGCCGCCTCCGGCCACCCGCCAGGGGGCGCTCACGTCCGCGACAACAGCGCGGCCCGCCGGGCCGGGCCGGGCCGAACCGAACCGAGCCGCCGCTGCTCTGCACTCGGCACGGCCACACCCTGCTGCAGACCGGGCTCGTCCCTCTGTACGCGTCTGCCTGCGCATCAACACAACACGACCTTTTTTTTTTTTTTTTTTTTTTTTTCCTCTCTACCGCCAACCCTTCTTCTCGCGTTTTACTCGTTGTTGCAGCAGCGGCGCACACCTACACATCCACAGCCCCAGCCGAGCCGGCCTCACCTCAGGGCCCCGCCGCCAGCGTCTCCTCCTCGGGCACAGGTGCGGTGCTGTGGCCGCCCATCCAACCGCATTGCTGGCCGTCCAGCCACCAGGCGTTCCCACTGCCGCGAGCCACGCCGCGCACCGACCCTGCTGCAGAAAACGAAGCATAGCCAGAGACCGACCGATACACAAAGCAAGCCGTCGCCTCGCCTCTTGTCCTTCCTGCCTTCCTTCCGCCCCCGCCCTTCTCACACCACCGCCTCTCCACTTTCGCCCCCCCCCCCCTCCTTTTTTTTTTTTTTTTTTGTTGTTTTCTTCTTTCTTTCTTTCTTTCTTTGGCCCTCTCTCCTTCCCGCCATGGCGGTTACGGCACCGCCTGCAGCGGCAGATTGTTTGCGCCCACACGCCTACTCCTACCACCATTAACCTTGCCCTGCCCTGCCCTGCCCATCAACGTCGCAGTCGAACCGACGCTTGCCAACACACTGCCCACGTTCCTTTCTCTTTTCGGCCTACGCCCATTACGCGCCGCCGCCACAGCACCTTCCCTTCCCACAACACACCGACGTCATCACACGCACCCAACACAGGGGCCACGACCGTGTTCCTCGCCCACTCCCATCCCGCACGGTACGCACATTCCCAACTACTACCGCGCACCCTCCCTTTCCAATCTGTGTGTCTCTGTGTCTGTGTCCTGTCCGCGCGTGACGCCTCTCAACATCCGCCGTCCCCCGTCCCGTTTTCGCCCCCATGCCGTCGTCGCGCCGCCTCCTCCCCGTCCACCGCCGCCCCTGTCCGCCCCGCACCACACCATACACCGCTGCTTGTCCCGGCCGTTGCCACCAAAGGCGCCGACCGCAAACGCGCCACGCCGCAGCCCCCGTGCGTCTCGCGCTCGCTTGCATCTCCGTGCCGACGCTGCCTCTCTTCCCGCTCGCACTCGACCTCGACAACACAGTCTTTGGCTCCGCCACTGCGTGTTCCGGTGGTACGCACGCTGCAACACGTATGTATTCATTACCAGAGCGATGGCGAGGCATGACAGCATCTCTGTCTGACCAGAGAGTTCTTTATCGCTGCTAGTCGGCGCTTGGACCGCGCCAGACGACAGTAGTGGCACGCACCGGGTCGCCAGGAACAGTTGTTATATATATTGTAGCGCGAGTCGGGAGAGGTAGTAGTCGGTCGACAGTAGTAGCGGGTGGACGGTTGTACTGAGCGGGCGTCGGCGGCGTGCTCTGCTCGTCTCGCGACTCTGGTCACGGTTCGGGACGATGTATAGTATATTGTGTGTTATAATCAAAAGGTGGTGTGACGCTGCATTGCGCAAATCTGATAACGTATGTTCATTGTACTTATTTCGTTCAACAACAAAAGCCCCACTATTACTTTTTTTCTAAAGTAACTTTTGTCTCTTAACGAAAAACATTCACTTTTTAAAGACTACTTCCTATGGCATTTCCCTCCAAGGAGTGCAATTAATTACCAGCCAGCACTCATTCATTGCACACAGCTGTGTAAGGGGTATCTACAATTGAGGAGCGGATATAAATGCAATTTTTTGTTTTTTTTTTTTTGTGTGTGTGTGTTGTAACCTCCCAGCAAAATTTAAAATAATGGACAATGTTATTTACGGATGCTAATGGACATTGCGCTAATTGTAACCTCGCCCACAATGAGAGGTATTGAAAATGGCAACAAAAATGTGAAATTCGCAATCTGACTCAAATATAAAGTCTTCACACAACATTTAAAAACGTCCGTTCAGTGACAAGAAACTTCAATTAAACCGAAATATCGGTCTTTGGCCCTGTGCAAAACAATCAGAATTAAAGTCTTACCTCCGAATAAATGGATGTCACATTTCTGCTCTGGTTGTTGCGCAGCGCTTGGACGAACTGCATTGCAAATAATAATATTCTCTTTTTTTGTGATTTTAGTGACATTTTTCTTCAAAGAAGTGGAATGAAGTGTGAAGTGCAACGAACTCTTTAGTTCAATAAAAAATTAAATGTTTGAAAAATGCTTTTGAAATAAAAATTATTATTGGGCAACTTGTTGGAGAATAATTACAATAAATACACTTTTTCATTATCTAATGATTATATTAATTAACAGTATACCTTATTCACCATCTTGACCAGTGTTGCCGACCGCCTACATCACACAACCGCAC